>NC_092116.1:25138589-25438589 GCF_045679555.1 Salvelinus alpinus
AACACAGTCTCACATTCAATTCGCGCATATATGTACAAAATGTATTTCAGCAGATTTCGTGCGTTTTTGTGCATTTTTGGGGTGTTTTGGGGTGGTTCAATTCGTTTGAAAATACACGAATTTCCGTGCTACTTAATTCGTGGGAAAATACACGAATTTCTGTGCTACTTAATTCGTGCGAAAAGACACGAATTTAACCAGTAGGCGACACAAGCCGTTGCAACAACCATGTAGACGCGATAATTTGTCTTTCATTTTTGTTCTTCTTAATGGCTAATTCAACGTCATGAATATACAGAAATGTTGTCTTTGTTTAACCATGTTTTAAAATGTGTCGTTGTATGCCTATATGTACTGTTTTAGACTTGCTGAACAGAATTTGAGAAAAGACGCACATTTAAGTGCGACTTAATTCGTGGGAGATATTGTTTTATTAATGCCAATGCTGTTTTCTGTGCTTGATTTCGCTTAATACTTTGGATACTGGTGCACTTGTAATCAGAACGCCTTTTTGTCATGTAGGCAACCATACACGATTTTCTTCATAACCCATTTCATATTTCGTGGAGCCTAAATTACACCATTTTCTTCATAATGCATGTATTACATGTGAATGTAAAATAATGAATTATGTTGGCTTACACTTATGGCCTTTCCAAGGCCTTTCCATACCTTAAGGGAACATTTTAGCACTCGCCATATGGTTAGTGAGAAACGCCACTTGCAAATTTAAGGTCCCTTACTAGACGTCCTGCAACGTTTCTAAAATTCGTGGACGGCATCGGGCCGTGCGCGGGGGAGAGATCTTTCAGGAAGTCATCAAACTAAATCTCTCGGACGTTCGGTTTCCGTTTTATAAAAATAACAAATTTTGGTCATTTTTCCGCAGTCTCGGAAATTCCCACCAGAGGGAAAATAAATAATATTGCAAATGCACAAGCACATTGCAAATGCATGTGGCCTTTTCTCCTAAACGGAAAATATTTCGAAGACGTAATGGACAGTTGGCCCCGAACAAGATGGCGTCGAGGCCTCAACGCTTTTTGAGTTATGGCCATTTTTCTGGGATTAAAGGTCAAAAACGCAAATTAGGGTGCTAATTTGACCGCTTCACGTCAAAGTACATAAGCATACGGTGTCAGGAAAAAAAGAACCAGCCATTTATCTATCGTAATTTAAGAGAAATCGTACATTGACAAATTGGTCATGTTCACAAAAAGGAGTAAAAAAAAAATAAAAGTTACAGATCCAATTGCAGTGTGTTCAGACGAACATTTTTTAAGTGGGTCTCGAAGCTCTGCCAGAATTCTGTGATTTTATGTGATTTTATGAAATAACACACACTCATTTAACCCTCTGTAAATAAGTCAGTTCTTAACATAAAGACTTAAACCTCAACATTATATAAGAGCCTACCCCAAGGAGGATATGTGTTCACTTTCAGCTTCCTATGTCAACCGGAAGTACCTTCAAATGGTGCCATAGGGTCAGTTTCGAAGGGTTAAAAAGGTCAGATCTGCCTCCCGGGTGGCGCAGTGGTCTAGGGCACTGCATCGCAGTGCTAGCTGCGCCACCAGAGTCTCTGGGTTTGCGCCCAGGCTCTGCCGCAGCCGGCCGCGACCGGGAGGTCCGTTGGCCTAGCGTCGTCCGGGTTAGGGAGGGTTTGGCCGGTAGGGATATCCTTGTCTCATCGCGCTCCAGCGACTTTTGTGGCGGGCCGGGGGCAGTGCGCGCTAGCCAAGGGGGCCATGTGCACGGTGTTTCCTCCGACACATTGGTGCGGCTGGCTTCCGGGTTGGAGGCGCGCTGTGTTAAGAAGCAGTGCGGCTTGGTTGGGTTGTGCTTCGGAGGACGCGTGGCTTTCGACCTTCGTCTCTCCTGAGCCCATACGGGAGTTGTAGCGATGAGACAAGATAGTAATTACTAGTGATTGGATACCACGAAGAAAAGGGGATAAAAGGATGGAGTGAAAAAGTACGGTGCTTAAAGACACACAAAGCCTGCAATGGCATTGCCATTATCTCCAGGCCGTGCCGAGTTCAACGAGATGCCCCGCTTGACCGTAGCTAGCTCGGTCTGAGTGCAGCGACAGGGACAAGAAGAAGGACCCAAATGACCCTTTGACCTCAATTTCATATTCTTTTGCTTTTGGGAGACAGAGAGAGAACCGTTAAGGTTAGAAGCACAATTTGACCTCAGGAACGTTCCTAAGGTCCTCCCGATCTGTGCAAGCCTAACATTGACCGTGTGGCATTAACCCTTAATAGGTAAAAGAAGGTGTTTACATCAAACAGTTTACAATGACATGTCTCCCCATAGGAGACATGCCTGCTCCCCTAAATTCAACCTGAAGCCTATGTGGGTTAATAATGCCTTATGAACCTGTCTTCGATGACAATCCATCAGGCCACTATGAGGTCTACCTGTGTCGATTCTAAGCTTCCTGTGCCAACCGGAAGTGCCATAATTGGTGTCAAAAGGGCTGTTTCGAAGGGTTAAAAAAGTCAAATCTTTCCAAAACTTAATATATGTGAATAGGAAACCCTCATGAACTGTAAATCAGTCATTCATCCCATCAGATTTCAAGGAAAAATGTACACACCCACACAGAAAGGATGGAGTGACACACTGAGGGGCTTAGAGGCAGACAGTGCCTGCAATAGTTACTTTTGTTTGAACTTTTAAAGAACCGTCAGACCTAGAGTTCTGAAACTTTACAAACCTGTTCTAGAGCTCAGGTCGATTAAGCACGGTTAGTTATGTGGCTCTAGAAGGTTCTCGGACCGATAAAAAGCCTCGGTGCATTTGCATTGACTTCAATTCATTTTGAGCATTACAAAATGGTGACATTTAGAAAAGTCCCAGAGTTGCACGACTAGGTGCATTGAAACCGGCTCGGCCCATAGAGACGGACCCCGACATTTCTGTCCGATAGCTCATTCAAGGACCCCGTAGCAAGGCATGGAAAAAAGTGGAATTTCAGCACCAATTAAGGTTTTGCTCGGGCACCGAATGACCTATCGAGCCGAAACTTGGGATTCGAGGTCGCCTCACATAGGGCTAAAAATAATGTGAAAACTGGACCCGCAGCTAGAACATAACTACCTATTATTTGTTTTATTATGGTTTAAATGGAAGGCGCTGTGAATTTTGGGCCTGCTCTGAAATATGTGATAGTTGGCTTCTAAACGAGTTGGAAAAAGTGAGTTTGGAGTCAGATGGTATCAGTTTGGTGTCTGAAAATATCTAATTGGCTGATGGACACTGACTTGCTAGTTGACTTTTGTGCATTTGCAATATGTTTCAACAGTGAAAAACCACCAAAATAGCATTCTGAAATTACCACTAAAAATGACATCACCATAGCCGTGCCGAGTTCAACGAGATGCCCCGCTTGACCGTAGCTTGCTCGGTCTGAGCGCAGCGACAGTGACAAGAAGATGACCCTTGACCTACATTTCAAGTCTTTTGCTTTTGGGAGACAGAGAGAGAACTGTTAAGGTTTAGAAGCACAATTTGACCTCAGGAACGTTCCTAAGGTCTCTGTGCAAGCCTAACCTTGACCGTGTGGCATTAACCCTTAACAGTTAAAAGAAGGTGTTTACATCAAACAGTTTACAATGACATCTCACCCCATAGGAACACATTGCCTGCACCCCTAAATTCAACCTGAAGCCTATGTGGGTTATGAATGTCTTATGAACCTGTCTTCAATGACAATCCATCAAGCCACTATGAGGTCTACCTGTGTTGATTCTAAGCTTCCTGGAGCAACCGGAAGTGATAAAATCACCCTAAAAGTGTTTTGCCATACCCAACCAGCAGTTTGTGATATAAAGTGCATTCAACCCTGTGTAAATCAGTCAGTTCTTAACGTATAGACTTAAAACTCAGGATTCTGTAAAAGCATACCCCGATCAGGATATGTATTTACTTATAGCTTCCTGTGCCAACCGGAAGTGCCTTAAAATGGGGTCATAGGTGCTGTTTTGAAGGTTTAAAAAGGTCAGATCTTTCCAAAACTTTAAATGTGTGAATCGGTCAACCCTCATGAACTGTAAATCAGTAATTTCGCTAAACAGATGTCAAAGAAAAGCTCTCTCTCACACACACACACACACACACACACACACACACACACACACACACACACACACACACACACACACACACACACACACACACACACACACACACACACGCAAGGACGGAGTGAAAAAGTATGGTGCTTAAAGACACACAGAGCCTTAAATGCTTTTAGGGGGGATCCAGACTTCCATACCCGCTCTGGGAGCGCTATACTACCGCCCCAAATCAATGGGTGCTGGCCTGAGTGATTTATGGAGGTTTTCAAAAAATATTCTGTTTTTTCTTCTGGAAAATATTTTATGTTTTTTCTTCTCGAGTCAATGGCCTGAGTGATTTATGGAGGTTTTCAAAAAATATTCTAAGTCCAAACTTTTCGTGCACCTGGTATTTTTTTGGGGTTACCAGGCGTCATTTTTCAAAACGGTTGAAATTGCTTTTAGGGGGCATCCAGAGTGTCACATGACCGGATGAGGTAACTATTCTTGTTCTTCTTGTAACTTTCCGGTAGGCTAGAAGCTTTCCGGTGTTTTGCTGCTCGACACAGGTCGACGCAGGTATTGCACTTGATTTATCGTTATCGTAACCGTAGGTGTAGCCAAGTGGAAATACGAAAGCTTTCTAGCTATTTCGCACTGACGGTAATTTGAACACAAGAACGTTTCTAGTGAAAAGGTGCTACACTCAGAGCCATGTATTTACACTCAGCCACCCTAGCCTTATTATGGGTTAACGTTTTGGTAATTTTGGTTGGCCAACAAAATGTAAGACTACAATGACTGCATACGTTTCCCCAAATGTTATACGAAAAAAAAATGTTTTGTTATTGATGGACAATGGCAAGGCTGCCATTGTATTTTCAGTTACATTCTGTTCAATAAAAATGGTTTACACGTTTATTTTTTAAGAAATACATGGAACTACAACCGAATAAAACACCATTAACCATCATGCATTGCTTACATTCATTCTATACTGAAAAGTCTGTTCAGAAAAATCGAAAACAGTACATATAGGCATAAAACCACAATGTTTTAATAGGGATTAAATAAAGACAATATATATATAATCTCTTATGGTTATATGGTTAAAAAAAAGACAAAATATCTATATATTCATAACGTAAAATAAATAAATACAGGCGATCGCGTCTATGGTTGTTGCAACGGCTTATGTCGCCTACTGGTTAAATTCGTGTCTTTTCGCACGAATTAAGTAGCACAGAAATTCGTGTATTTTCGCACAAATTAAGTAGCACAGAAATTCGTGTATTTTCAAACGAATTGAACCACCCCAAAACACCCCAAAAATGCACAAAAACGCACGAAATCTGCTGAAATACATTTTGTACATATATGCGCGAATTGAATGTGAGGCTGGGCTGCACTGTCAGGAGTTTGTTTTTCTGTTAATCCATAGAAGTTGAGTTGAAAATTAGATCCAATGTAAGCAGGTTTACCTACAACAATGGGGACTAAAACTACAAATTGTACGTCTTCTTGAGTCTTACCGCAGTGACACTCAAACCACCCGTTGTCATTAAATACAACAGAGGAGATGTTGAGATAGAGGTCTCCATCCCCACGTTTAACCCTGTTCTCAAAGCCCACTCCGGGAGTGAAATCTCCTTGGTGCAGTGTAGCGACCGTGGTGTGTGTAACACCTGATTTACTCTCATGGCGATGCTTCCATTCGACATCACCGTGACATGATCCAGAGAAGGGCAGTGTGACAGTGTCATTCAAAACGACTGTAATTGTAGAAAGAACAGAGGATTCAGCAACGTAGAAAAACACATTGTGTGAAAAAGCGATAAAAAAGGTCTTCAAAAAACAGTTCATGGTAGAATGCTGGACAGCGGTGAGCAAAGCTGGACGTTTGGTTTGGGGGGGCCGGGCTGGAAGTTGGGGTCAGGGGGCCCAGGCTGGCTGTTGGGGTCCAGGAGTCGGGCCTGTCTGTTGGAGGCTGGGGGGGGGGGGGCAAGGGTTGCTGTTGTCGTCCCAGGGGCTGGGTTGGCCGTTTTGGTCCTGTGGCCTGCTGGGGTTCGGGGGCCAAGGCAGTTCTCTCTGGCAATGCTCAAACACTCAATCTGGCATCAGGCTACTTTGTTAGTTTTGGCAGCTTCCTTGTCGCTTCCTTTCTCAGCAAACATTTTAGTTATAAATGTCCTTTCTCAGCAAACATTTTACTTATAAATGGGTAAGATGGTGACTCCTCCCTCTTAAATTACTGCATCTGAGCTCCTAGTGTGCGGCTCTCGTTTAATTTTTCAAGTGTTCTCCACCGCTAGCCAGCACCTCACCTAAATAGGCTTCTTTCGCCTCTAGACTCCTCCTCCTTAACGTTTCCCGAGAATGGACTGCTCCTCCCCTTACCGAGGTTTAGACTGCTGCTGTTTTTGTTCCAGAGTTCTGTATGCAAGCAATATTTTTTAAATAGGAACGTTACATTACACACTAACACGTTTCACAAATATAATGTAAACGAATGTAGTTAATTAACCCTGTTATTGGACGTGTAAATGTAACTGGTAAAGTAGTATAGTAATAGCTTGGTCTGGTAGAGATTCAGCGGTGCTTGGCATGTGTAGGCTACGTTTCGCTTGGTATGCTTGGTCCTGGTTAGATAACTTTGTGACTACTAACCGAGACTCTGACAATGCAGATGACAGTCAGTTTCATAACATAATAAAGACTGAAGATACCACAGCCACTGCGGCACATGGAATTCTGCCTAACCAGCCGCGATAGCAGCTTTGATCAGCTATGCCACGAGCAGAACATTTTAAAATGACTTTTATTTCAAGACTGCCGGGGATTCTGCACTGATCAAACAAGGAAGTGAAAGACGCTCGTCCGTCGAGCCAAAACGAGCTACACCCCAGATAGCAGAGCTGCTCAGCGGCTTCACCTGCCGCTGACTGTCGTCACCTCACACAGCCCAGACGTTATTCTCCCGTCCGGCAACACTACAACTGCCAGTTGAAATCAAACCATTTTCAGCGTCAAACCAGCAGACTAATCCTTCTACCATTACCCATATCAACCATGTCCTCAGTGTCCTTTTCTCATAAATCATAATATCGCTGCCTACACTATCATTTTATACATTATACTCCCGTGGTACATACATTATCTGACAGTTCTTTTAAGTTTATTCAAGTGGTTTATTCAAATTGTATCAAGTACGATATTTGCCATTTGCAAGTATTAACAGTAATTCATACATTGGAATTATTCGTTGGAGATCTCGCTCATATAGTAGCACATACAGGTATACAGTAAAACAGTCACAAATATAATATAATATAAATAAATATCATAAATTTAACAACAATTAAAAGTGCAGAGTGGTAAGATTATAATAACACTACAGTCATAAATGCTAAAGTGTTAAAAACAGCAGTCAGATTAAAGCTATTCTTGATCCTGGTAGTGGAGGTGCTGCTGTCCTTCCTCCACACAGTAAGCCTGTCGGACTGTCCTGTACCTCCCTCTGGAAGGCAGCGGTGGCAGAGTAGAGAGAGAAACCGATGAAGTGTGTAAGTCATGCTGGTGGCTGGTAGCGGAGTCGAGTAGAGAGGAGAGAGAGATCTTGGATCCACAGAGCGAAAGCCGTACAGAATATTCCCTTTACTCAATATCTGACGGTCCATAGACTAGAGGGAAAGAGAGATGGTGAGAGACTGGTCCGTTCAGAGAACATGGGCAAAACATGCTCAAGGGATCTCCTCCATATCTCTTTACAACATTATGCGTTTCCAACCAGTAGCGGGGTAAGTCTGGGTGAAAATGATAGGCATCTGATTTGTTGACACTGTCGCCGCGGAGTGTAGGTAGTGGAGGTGCAGGTGGCTGCGCAGTGTGTGGAGTCGCACCGGTTGCACATTGTGAGTAGTTGGGGTGGCAGCGGAGTGCGCGTAATGTGGGTGTCGTGTAGAGCGCGTAGTTGGGGCAGCCTTCTGACACTGAGGAAGTGAAAGACTCTCGGCCGAAGAGCCTTAAAGAGCTAAAGCCCATATAGCGGAGGTGTTCGGCGGCTTCACTGGCAGAGCTCCCGATACGCTCACAGCCCAGCCGTTCTCCTCCTGACCGACACCACTACAGCTGCTACTCGGAGTTATTAAGCCGCTTTTTCATCGTCAAACCAGCAGACTAATCCAACTACCATAACGATGTCTCTGTGTCCTCTGTTCCCTTTTCTTAAATACCATCATATATACACAATATCATTATACACATTATACTATCGTTATATTTCTGTGGTACAGAAATTATCTGACAGTTCCAAACTCAATCAGAAGCTTTTCTATGTTTTTTCAAGTAGTTTAATCCATTTTATTCAAGAAGTATATTTGCCATTTGCAAGTACCTATTAAAAGTACTACATTGGAATGATTCGTTGGAGCTCTCTCCCACATAGTGGACCTTCATAGCACACAGAGGTACAGTATCCATCTTCACATATTGTAAACCATGTAGTTTAACGATTGATTCAGGTGTTTTGTGTCTGGATCTTGTAGAATAACATTTGAGGTATGTATCCATCATTTAATGTTAAAAATGTATTGATAATGTACAAAACACATTCAACTACCAAAAGTTTAAGTTGAACATTTTATTAAACAAATTGGAGACAGTAAACACTCCTGAAATAGACATTAGAGGGAGGTCCATCAGTAGCCTTGGTAACAAGGCCTGGGGTAGAGGGAAGTCAATCAGTACCATTGGTAATAAGGCCTGGGGTAGAGGGAGATCCATTAGTACCATTGGTAACAAGGCCTGGCGTAGAGGGAGGTCAATCAGTACCATTGGTAACAAGGCCTGGGGTAGAGGGAGGTCCATCAGTACCATTGGTAACAAGGCCTGGGGTAGAGGGAGGTCCATCAGTACCATTGGTAACAAGGCCTGGAGTAGAGGGAGGTCCATCAGTACCATTGGTAACAAGGCCTGGGGTAGAGGGAAGTCAATCAGTACCATTGGTAACAAGGCCTGGGGTAGAGGGAGGTCCATCAGTACCATTGGTAACAAGGCCTGGGGTAGAGGGAGGTCCATTAGTACCATTGGTAACAAGTCCTGGGGTAGAGGGAGGTTCTAACTGATCTCTGATGATACAGGCAGGTGCATAGGGGACAAAACATGTCCTTGTCCCAATCCTGTCTTCTTCTGTCTCTGATTCACTTTCACTTATAGTTACAGAGAGATGCTCCCCTCCCTGTTCCCCTTCTGGACAGGGACTGAGTTGAGATCTTGAACACCTCTCTTTAAACCAAGCAGGCCTTCTTTCTTTCAATCTACCTCCAAGAAAATAGAAAACAGCAACTAGGATGGTCACCAAAACAACCACCACCAACACCAACACCCATGTTGGCCTTGCTGTGTCGTCCTCGTTCTTCTCTCCGAGAGTGACAGTGAGAGTGACAGCTCCTGGATTTCCTCTCTGGTGGTCAGGGCCGAAGAAGCACCAGTATGTCCCCTGATCAGAACGGCGTAGGTTGGTGATTAATAAGTAAATATTTCCCTTTCGGAAACCATCCATGGACACAAATACCCTGTCCTTATACCCAGGGTCATAGGTTACATTCCCTGCCTTGATGGTAGACACATTCTGTCCATATTTCATCCATTGGATATATATCTCACTGTCCTTTGTCCATTTTTTAGTTAAGCCATGGAAGGCAAGTGTGACATTTCCTCCAACATGGGCAGATATTTCAGTGGGGACCAAGACTTCTAGTTTTACATCCTGTAAAACCTTGTTGTTGCAGAAACACGCATACCTCCCCATGTCATTGTACTCTGCTGGGGAGATGGTGAGAGAGAAGTTTCCTTTCTGGAGTTCAACCCTGTTCTCATAACCCTCTCCTGGGATTAAATTATTTCCATCAAATGTAGCAACCGTCTTATTACAGAAGGTCCTTTCAGTATCCTGACAATGCTTCCACTCGTAGACACGACCATGACATGATCCAGGGAAGGGAAGTTTGATCCTGTCATTCAACATCACTGGTAAATGTATAGGATCAGACAAGGAGTATTGTGCAACAAGTGCAGACAGGAAAAAGGTGATGACTCGTCCCGCCTTCATAATCGACGCAGTTCTCTCTGGCTGTGCTCACGCCCTAAAATCGGCTTCAGGAAACTTTGTTGCTGCTTGGCGTTTTTCAGCTGTTACTCACACTTTTATGCAGATAGAAATCTCACTTTAGGGAAGATCTTCGGGATGATGGTGACTCATCTCCCTTATCCGAAAATGTTCTGCTCCTTACCTTACCAAGGTTTATACTGCTTCTGTTTTTGTTCAAGTTCTGGATGCAATATATTTTTATTTTCTTACATTACACACTAATACGTTTCACAAATATAACGTAAATAATGTAGTTAATTAACTTTGTTTTTTTCGTGGGCCAGAAATTGGAGTTCCGGGATACCTTCACAGCCCAGCCGTTCTCCTGACCGGCAACACTCGAGATTCTAGTCGGAGGCAAGACGCTTTTTCATCGTCAAACCAGCAGACTAATCCAACTACCACAAATAACCATGTCCCTGTGTCCTCTGTTCCCTTTTCCTAAATATCATCATGTATACACAATATCATGATATACACTGTACTATCGTTATATTTCTCTGGTACATAAATTATCTGACAGTAACAAACTCAAATCAAAAGAATTCTACGTTTATTCAAGGAGTTTATTAAATAAGTTTATTCAAGTAGTATTTTTCCATTTGCAAGTATTAAAAGTAATACATTGGAATTCTTCATTGGAAGAATGTAGACCTACTGTATGTGAGAGAGATCCAACGAATCATTCCAATGTAGTACTTTTAATAGATACTTGCAAATGGCAAATATACTACTTGAATAAAATGGATTAAACTACTTGAAAAAACGTAGAAAAGCTTCTGATTGAGTTTGGAACTGTCAGATAATTTCTGTACCACAGAAATATAACGGTAGTATAATGTATATAATGATATTGTGTATATATGATGGTATTTAAGAAAAGGGAACAGAGGACACAGAGACATCGTTATGGTAGTTGGATTAGTCTGCTGGTTTGACGATGAAAAAGCGGTTTAATAACTCCGAGTAGCAGCTGTAGTGGTGTCGGTCAGGAGGAGAACGGCTGGGCTGTGAGCGTATCGGGAGCACTGCCAGTGAAGCCACCGAACACCTCCGCTATATGGGCTTTAGCTCTTTAAGGCTCTTCGGCCGAGAGTCTTTCACTTCCTCAGTGTCAGAAGGCTGCCCCAACTACACGCTCTACTCGACACCCACATTACGCGCACTCCGCTGCCACCCCAACTACTCACAATGTGCAACCGGTGCGACTCCACACACTGCGCAGCCACCTGCACCTCCACTACCTACACTCCGCGGCGACAGGCATCTGATTTGTTGACACTATCATTTTCACCCAGACTTACCCCGCTACTGGTTGGAAACGCATAATGTTGTAAGGAGATATGGAGGAGATCCCTTGAGCCTGTTTTCCCCCTGTTCTCTGAACGGACCAGTCTCTCACCATCTCTCTTTCCCTCTAGTCTATGGACCGTCAGATATTGAGTAAAGGGAATATTCTGTACGGCTTTCGCTCTGTGGATCCAAGATCTCTCTCTACTCTCTACTCGACTCCGCTACCAGCCACCAGCATGGCTTACACACTTCATCGGTTTCTCTCTCTACTCTGCCACCGCTGCCATCCAGAGGGAGGTACAGGACAGTCGGACAGGCTTACTGTGTGGAGGAAGGACAGCAGCACCTCCACTACCAGGATCAAGAATAGCTTTAATCTGACTGCTGTTTTTAACACTTTAGCATTTATGACTGTAGTGTTATTATAATCTTACCACTCTGCACTTTCAGCTGTTGTTATATTTATATGTATTTATATTATATTTGTGACTGTTTTACTGTATACCTGTATGTGCTACTATATGAGCGAGATCTCCAACGAATAATTCCAATGTATGAATTACTGTTAATACTTGCAAATGGCAAATATCGTACTTGATACAATTTGAATAAACCACTTGAATAAACTTAAAAGAACTGTCAGATAATGTATGTACCACAGGAATATAATTGTATAATGTATAAAATGATAGTGTAGGCAGCGATATTATGATTTATGAGAAAAGGACACTGAGGACATGGTTGATATGGGTAATGGTAGTAGGATTAGTCTGCTGGTTTGACGCTGAAAATGGTTTGATTTCAACTGGCAGTTGTAGTGTTGCTGGACGGGAGAATAACGTCTGGGCTGTGTGAGGAGACGACAGTCAGCGGCAGGTGAAGCCGCTGAGCAGCTCTGCTATCTGGGGTGTAGCTCGTTTTGTCTCGACGGACGAGCGTCTTTCACTTCCTTGTTTGATCAGTGCAGAATGCCCGGCAGTCTTGAAATAAAAGTAATTTTAAAATGTTCTGCTCTTGGCATAGCTGATCAAAGCTGCTATCGCGGCTGGTTAGGCAGAATTCCATGTGCCGCAGTGGCGTATCTTCAGTCTTTATTCTGTTATGAAACTGACTGTCATCTGCATTGTCAGTGTCTCGGTTAGTAGTCACAAAGTTATCTAACCAGGACCAAGCATACCAAGCGAAACGTAGCCTACACATGCCAAGCACCGCTGAATCTCTACCACTGAATCTCTACCAGACCAAGCTATTACTATACTACTTTACCAGTTACATTTACACGTCCAATAACAGGGTTAATTAACTACATTCGTTTACCTTATATTTGTGAAACGTATTAGTGTGTAATGTAACGTTCCTATTTAAAAAATATTGCATACAGAACTCTGGAACAAAAACAGCAGCAGTCTAAACCTCGGTAAGGGGAGGAGCAGTCCATTTTCGGGAAACGTTAAGGAGGAGGAGTCTAGAGGCGAAAGAAGCCTATTTAGGTGAGGTGCTGGCTAGCGGTAGAGAAACGCTTCATAAATTAAACGAGAGCCGCACACTAGGAGTTCATATGCAATAATTTAAGGGGGAGGAGTCACCATCTTACCCATTTATAAGTAAAATGTTTGCTGAGAAAGGACATTTATAACTAAAATGTTTGCTGAGAAAGGAAGCGACAAGGAAGCTGCCAAAACTAACAAAGTAGCCTGATGCCAGATTGAGTGTTTGAGCATTGCCAGAGAGAACTGCCTTGGCCCCCGAACCCCAGCAGGCCACAGGACCAAAACGGCCAACCCAGCCCCTGGTACGACAACAGCAACCCTTGCCCCCCCCCAGCCTCCAACAGACAGGCCCGACTCCTGGACCCCAACAGCCAGCCTGGGCCCCCTGACCCCAACTTCCAGCCCGGCACCCGAACCCAAACGGCCAGCTTTGGTCACCGCTGTCCAGCATTCTACAATGAATTGTTTTTGGAAGACAGTGTTTATCGCTTTTTATGTGTTTTTCTACGTTGCTGAATCCTCTGTTCTTTCTACAATTACAGTCGTTTTGAATGACACTGTCACACTGCCCTTCTCTGGATCATGTCACGGTGATGTCGAATGGAAGCATCGCCATGAGAGTAAATCAACAGGTGTTACACACACCACGGTCGCTACACTGCACCAAGGAGATTTCACTCCCGGAGTGGGCTTTGAGAACAGGGTTAAACTCGGGGATGGAGACCTCTATCTCAACATCTCCTCTGTTGTATTTAATGACAACGGGTGGTTTGAGTGTCACTGCGGTAAGACTCAAGAAGATGTACAATTTGTAGTTTTAGTCCCCATTGTTGTAGGTAAACCTGCTCTTGTTGGATCTAATTTTCAACTCAACTTCTATGGATTAACAGAAAAACAAACTCCTGACAGTGAGGTACACGTCTGTTGCAGAAAGGATGGACAGACTGTGCTGAATGTCACGGCAGGGAATATAACTTATGATCCTCGGTTTGAGAACTGGGATTCTTGGTCCAACGATGCTTACAGAAATGGACACATTTCCCTCCCCCTCAATGACCTACACCTTTCTGATCAGGGGACATACCTGTGTTTCTTCGGCCCTGACCACCAGAGAGGAAATCCTGGAGCTTTCTCTCTCACTGTCACTGATGAAGAGAAGCACTGCGACGACACAGGAATGCCAACATGGGTGTTGGTGTTGGTGGTGGTGGTGGTTGTTTTGGTGACCATCCTAGTTGCTGTTTTCTATTTTCTTGGAGGTAGATTGAAAGAAGCAATGGCTGATTGGTTTAAAGAGAGGTGTTCAAGATCTCAATTCAGTCCCTGTCCAGAAGGGGAACAGGGAGGGGAGCATCTCTCTGTCACTATAAGTGAAAGTGAATCAGAGACAGAAGAAGACAGGATTGGGACAAGGACATGTTTTGTCCCCTATGCACCTGCCTGTATCATCAGAGCCCTATCAGGACCTCCCTCTACCCCAGGCCTTGTTACCAAGACTACTGATGGACCTCCCTCTACTCCAGGCCTTGTTACCAAGACTACTGATGGACCTCCCTCTACCCCAGGCCTTGTTACCAAGGCTACTGATGGACCTCCCTCTAATGTCTATTTCAGGAGTGTTTACTGTGTCGAATTTGTTTAATAAAATGTTAAACTTTAACTTTTGGTAGTTGAATGTGTTTTGTACATTATCAATACATTTTCAACATTAAATGATGGATACATACTTTAAATGTTATTCTACAATATCCAGACACAAAACATCTGAATCAATGGTTAAACTACATGGTTTACAATATGTGATGATGGATACTGTATACCTCTGTGTGCTATGTAGGTCCACAATGATGGATGCTATGATTGACAAAGCAAAAGAACATAACATCATATTAGAAATAATCTTTGTAGAATGTGGTTTCTATATTTTGTATCTATTGTAGCCTCACTATTCATAACGATGTTTTAAATGCAGCTAAGATGCACGATGTCAACTTCACAGAAAGAATGTGTTAATAAAATACAGCAAACATTTATTTATCTTTTGTTCAAATGCACACAATCATGGTGCTACTATGTAGTGAAGATGTGGATGTAGATTAAGGCAGACCCCCGCACCTCTCTGATTCAGAGGGGTTAAATGTGGAAGACACATTTCAATACATTCAGTTGGACAACTGACTAGGTCTCCCCCTTTCCCTTTTCCCTTTAGTTCATATTCATATACAGGATAACTCTACACAACTACAACTGACTAGGTCTCCCCCTTTCCCTTTAGTTCATATTCCTATACAGGATAACTCTACACAACTACAACTGACTAGGTCTCCCCCTTTCCCTTTTCCCTTTAGTTCATATTCATATACAGGATAACTCTACACAACTACAACTGACTAGGTCTCCCCCTTTCCCTTTAGTTCATATTCCTATACAGGATAACTCTACACAACTACAACTGACTAGGTCTTCCCCTTTCCCTTTTCCCTTTAGTTCATATTCATATACAGGATCACTCTACACAACTACAACTGACTAGGTCTCCCCCTTTCCCTTTTCCCTTTAGTTCATTTTCATATACAGGATAACTCTACACAACTACAACTGACTAGGTCTCCCCCTTTCCCTTTAGTTCATATTCCTATACAGGATAACTCTACACAACTACAACTGACTAGGTCTTCCCCTTTCCCTTTTCCCTTTAGTTCATATTCATATACAGGATAACTCTACACAACTACAACTGACTAGGTCTTCCCCTTTCCCTTTTCCCTTTAGTTCATATTCATATACAGGATAACTCTACACAACTACAACTGACTAGGTCTCCCCCTTTCCCTTTTCCCTTTAGTTCATATTCCTATACAGGATAACTCTACACAACTACAACTGACTAGGTCTCCCCCTTTCCCTTTTCCCTTTAGTTCATTTTCATATACAGGATAACTCTACACAACTACAACTGACTAGGTCTCCCCCTTTCCCTTTAGTTCATATTCCTATACAGGATAACTCTACACAACTACAACTGACTAGGTCTTCCCCTTTCCCTTTTCCCTTTAGTTCATATTCATATACAGGATAACTCTACACAACTACAACTGACTAGGTCTTCCCCTTTCCCTTTTCCCTTTAGTTCATATTCATATACAGGATAACTCTACACAACTACAACTGACTAGGTCTCCCCCTTTCCCTTTTCCCTTTAGTTCATATTCCTATACAGGATAACTCTACACAACTACAACTGACTAGGTCTTCCCCTTTCCCTTTTCCCTTTAGTTCATATTCATATACAGGATAACTCTACACAACTACAACTGACTAGGTCTCCCCCTTTCCCTTTTCCCTTTAGTTCATATTCATATACAGGATAACTCTACACAACTACAACTGACTAGGTCTTCCCCTTTCCCTTTTCCCTTTAGTTCATATTCATATACAGGATAACTCTACACAACTACAACTGACTAGGTCTCCCCCTTTCCCTTTTCCCTTTAGTTCATATTCATATACAGGATAACTCTACACAACTACAACTGACTAGGTCTCCCCCTTTCCCTTTTCCCTTTAGTTCATATTCATATACAGGATAACTCTACACAACTACAACTGACTAGGTCTCCCCCTTCCCTTTTCCCTTTAGTTCATATTCATATACAGGATAACTCTACACAACTACAACTGACTAGGTCTCCCCCTTTCCCTTTAGTTCATATTCCTATACAGGATAACTCTACACAACTACAACTGACTAGGTCTTCCCCTTTCCCTTTTCCCTTTAGTTCATATTCATATACAGGATAACTCTACACAACTACAACTGACTAGGTCTCCCCCTTTCCCTTTTCCCTTTAGTTCATATTCATATACAGGATAACTCTACACAACTACAACTGACTAGGTCTCCCCCTTTCCCTTTAGTTCATATTCCTATACATGATAACTCTACACAACTACAACTGACTAGGTCTTCCCCTTTCCCTTTTCCCTTTAGTTCATATTCATATACAGGATAACTCTACACAACTACAACTGACTAGGTCTCCCCCTTTCCCTTTTCCCTTTAGTTCATATTCATATACAGGATAACTCTACACAACTACAACTGACTAGGTCTCCCCCTTTCCCTTTTCCCTTTAGTTCATATTCATATACAGGATAACTCTACACAACTACAACTGACTAGGTCTCCCCCTTTCCCTTTTCCCTTTAGTTCATATTCATATACAGGATAACTCTACACAACTACAACTGACTAGGTATCCCCCTTTCCCTTTTCCCTTTAGTTCATATTCATATACAGGATAACTCTACACAACTACAACTGACTAGGTCTCCCCCTTTCCCTTTTCACTTTAGTTCATATTCATATACAGGATAACTCTACACAACTACAACTGACTAGGTCTCCCCCTTTCCCTTTTCCCTTTAGTTCATATTCATATACAGGATAACTCTACACAACTACAGCTGACTAGGTCTCCCCCTTTCCCTTTTCCCTTTAGTTCATATTGTACTTGACTTGTTGATGGAAGAGGGAAACATGACACATCCCTTTCACATACATTACATTCCCATGCAGCTCTACACTAGTCTGATCCCAGAACAGTTTGTGCTCTCATTATGAAGACGTGACATCACAGTACCATTAAGGAGTTGGTAAGAGATCAAAAACAGACTGACACTTCACTGTCACCTCCAGACGTGGTCAGGAATATCTGACCACAATGCTTATTTTAATCGTCTTCACCTGTCTGAAAATGTGGGAACAATCAGACTGTAGACAAGATCGGGACATATAATGCTTGTTAGAACCAGGTAGAAACGGCAGAGGGATATAGTTCTGGAATGGGTATTACAGTACTATTAGACCAATCTGAATACCAATAGAGTTGAGATCATCTGTGGTACAGTTAGTATGACTCATATTCTATGATCTGCTCACTAGTCATTGGCTTTGCCTTTAGACTGAGTGAGCGGATTAGATCAAAGACACAGTACATTGTAACTTAGTGTGGTTCACAGTAAGTTACAGTACTGTGGGATTTGGTCGCAGCCATTGCTGAGCTGACATTTTCTTGAGTGGAAAGTGTTTTGGCTCGGCAGGGAGTACATTTTGGGAGCAGAGCTCCCCTATGGGGCGGAGCTCCACGATGTAGAAGATAGTTACCGGAGTGAAACTCCAGTTCTATGAGTGGAGCGGAGCCCCATGGGGCTTCAGACCCTGCCGACCCCCAGTCTCACTGAAAATCATTTTTCGGGAGACTGATTGAGGGGAAGCGTCCCCTTATATAGGGACACCTGTACTCCTATTGGCGATGTAACTGTGCTAATGAACATACAAACAAATTGTAACCGAGAGCATTGCACATGCATCTCTTCTGGTTGAGCGCACACTTTTTCCACTGGATGACGCTTTTGTACAGCTGGTTCTACATCGTGGAGCTCCGCCCCATAGGGGAGCTCTGCTCCTAGTGGTTTACCCCGCTGCCTAGGCAGCGAATAGCCTGAGAGGAAATTATGCACACACCTGCAGCCAATAGGAGTACAGGTGTCCCTATATAAGGGGTGTTTGCTCAGACGGCGCTGGGCAGGCAGCCGAATCTGACCTGCTGAGCCGCACAGTAGGCATGGTGCGTGGTACCGGCACTGGAGGTACTGGGCTGGAGACACGCACCATAGGGAGAGTGCGTGGAGGAGGAACAGAGTTCTGGAGACGCACAGGAAGCCTGGTGCGTGGTGTAGGTACTGGGCTGGGGCGGGAAGGTGGCGCCGGGTATACCGGACTGTGAAGGCGTACAGGAGCTCTTAAGCACCGAGCCTGTCCAACCTTACCTGGTTTAATGCTCCCCGTAGCCAGGCCAGTGCGGCGAGGTGGAATAGCCCGCACTGGGCTGTGCTGGCGAACCGGGGACACCATATGTAAGGCTGGTGCCATGTACACCGGCCCGAGGAGACGCACTGGAGACCAGATGTGTTGAGCCGGCTTCATGGCACCTGGCTCGATGCCCACTCTAGCCCGGCCGATACGTGGAGCTGGAATGTACCGCACCGGGCTAAGCACACGTACAGGAGACTCCGTGCGCTCTTCAGCACAACACGGTGTCTGCCCGTACTCTCGCTCTCCACGGTAAGCCCGGGAAGTTGGCGCAGGTCTCCTACCTGACTTCGCCACACTCCCCTTTAGCCGCCCCCCAATACATTTTTGGGTGAGCCTCTAGGGCTTCCAGCCGCTCTGCCTTGCTAGCGCCTCATAATGCTGCCTCTCCGCTTTTGCTGCCTCCAGCTCCGCTTTGGGGCGGCGACACTCCTCTGGCTCTGCCCAGGGTCCTTTACCGTCCAGAATTTCCTCCCATGTCCAGGAGGAGAACGGTCGGTCAGGAGGAGAACTGCTGGGCTGTGAGCGTATCGGGAGCACTGCCAGTGAAGCCGCCAAACTCCTCCGCTATATGGGCTTTAGCTCTTTAAGGCTCTTCGGCCGAGAGTCTTTCACTTCCTCAGTGTCAGAAGGCTGCCCCACCTACGCGCTCTACACGACACCCAGATTACGCGCACTCCGCTGCCACCCCAACTACTCACAATGTGCAACCGGTGCGACTCCACACACTGCGCAGCCACCTACACCTCCACTACCTACACTCCGCGGCGACAGGCATCTGATTTGTTGACACTATCATTTTCACCCAGACTTACCCCGCTACTGGTTGGAAACGCATAATGTTGTAAAGAGATATGGAGGAGATCCCTTGAGCCTGTTTTCCCCCTGTTCTCTGAACGGACCAGTCTCTCACCATCTCTCTTTCCCTCTAGTCTATGGACCGTCAGATATTGAGTAAAGGGAATATTCTGTACGGCTTTCGCTCTGTGGATCCAAGATCTCTCTCTCCTCTCTACTCGACTCTGCTACCAGCCACCAGCATGACTTACACACTTCATCGGTTTCTCTCTCTACTCTGCCACGGCTGCCATCCAGAGGGAGGTACAGGACAGTCCGACAGGCTTACTGTGTGGAGGAAGGACAGCAGCACCTCCACTACCAGGTTCAAGAATAGCTTTAATCTGACTGCTGTTTTTAACACTTTAGCATTTATTACTATACTGTTATTATAATCTTACCACTCTGCACTTTTAATTGTTGTTATATTTATGATATTTATTTATATTATATTTGTGACTGTTTTACTGTATACCTGTATGTGCTACTATATGAGCGAGATCTCCAACGAATAATTCCAATGTATGAATTACTGTTAATACTTGCAAATGGCAAATATCGTACTTGATACAATTTGAATAAACCACTTGAATAAATTTAAAAGAACTGTCAGATAATTTATGTACCACAGGAATATAATGGTATAATGTATAAAATGATAGTGTAGGCAGCGATATTATGATTTATAAGAAAGGGACACTGAGGACATGGTTGATATGGGTAATGGTAGAAGGATTAGTCTGCTGGTTTGACGCTGAAAATGGTTTGATTTCAACTGGCAGTTGTAGTGTTGCCGGACGGGAGAATAACGTCTGGGCTGTGTGAGGAGACGACAGTCAGCGGCAGGTGAAGCCGCTGAGCAGCTCTGCTATCTGGGGTGTAGCTCGTTTTGGCTCGACGGACGAGCGTCTTTCACTTCCTTGTTTGATCAGTGCAGAATGCCCGGCAGTCTTGAAATAAAAGTCATTTTAAAATGTTCTGCTCGTGGCATAGCTGATCAAAGCTGCTATCGCGGCTGGTTAGGCAGAATTCCATATGCCGCAGTGGCTGTGGTATCTTCAGTCTTTATTATGTTATGAAACTGACTACCTTCTGCATTCTCAGTGTCTCGGTTCTGACAAGATTCTCGACTCGACAGTGCTCTAGTAGTCTACAGTCGTCTCTCAATATCTACAATAACACTCATTAGGTAGGCTGAGTGAACTGGGGTTCGAAATGGACAGTCAAGTCAGTCACTATAAAATAAATATGTTTTGGAAAATAGTAGACACTATGTTATCTAACCAGGACCAAGCATACTACTACACTACAGGCGAAATGTAGCCTTCACATGCCAAGCTACCGCTGCCTCTCTACCACTGAATATCTGCAAGGCCAAGTTACTACTATACTACTTTACCAGTTACATTTACACGTCCAAGAACAAAGGTAATTAACTACATTCATTTACGTTATATTTGTGAAACGTATTAGTGTGTAATGTAATGTTCTTATAAGATAATAAAACATATTGCATCCAGAACTCTTGAACAAAAACAGCAGCAGTATAAACCTTGGTAAGGTAAGGAGCAGAACATTTTCGGATAAGGGGGAGGAGTCACCATCTTCCCGAAGATGTTACCTATATAACAACGTGTTTGCTGAGTGAAAATAAATCAGAAGGAAGCTTCCAAGCAACAACAAAGTACACTGAAGCCAGATTGAGGGTTTGAGAGCTGCCTTGATTATGAAGGGGAAAAGTGTAATGACTGTTTTTCTACTTGCACTTGTTGCAAAATCCTCCGTGTCTCATCCTATCACTATAACAGTGATTTTGAATGACCCAGTTACACCCCCCTGCTCTGGATCATGCCATGGTGGCAGAAATAAGAAGGGAAGGAAAGAACCATAGAATAAATGGAACATTCTGCTGTCACTCTGTGGATCCAAGACCAAGAAAACACCTCTCCTCAGGAACAAACACTGGCATGACACGCTCTACTCTGTAGTCGCTGCCTGCCACTGCTGAGTTACTCTGCAGCCCAGCCCACTGAATTCGTAGGAGGACGTCTACACGCCACATTGCATCAACCAATGGCTGTGTGCCATGTCATTGACAATAATAAAGTACATATTTCATGCAGAACGCTCCATTCTCAGTCTTTCAAATAATATGTTTAGATATTAAGGGGGCTGTTGGTTTGTATGATCATAGCACTATAATATAAGGGGTTCCTAGAAATCCATTGTGAGACTAATAACTTCATAGGGTTCTTCACTATCAATATCACTATCTATCACTATCACTATCTATAGACAGACAAACAGTGCAATGTCTAACAGCGAGGTGCAGTGGAAACAACCTGAAGCTGAACACAAAGAAAAGAAAGGACGTCATAGAGGATTTCAGGAAGCAGGAGATAATCACATTGCTGTCAGCAAAGGTGGCACTGAGGTGGAGTTGGTGAATGTTTTAATGCCACATTTAGAACAACCGGGAACTGGGATATATTGTTCGTGATTTACTGTTTTAAATTCCAGGCCATAAACATCTCTCCCCACGGGGTACAGAGGTCAATTCAACTTCTATTTCAAGTTGGCTCAATATAATTTAATTGAAATGATGTGGAAACGTGTGTGCCCAGTGGGTCCTGACCTGAACTAGTCAACCAACACAAACCTACTTTGTGGAGGTATGAGACCGTCGGGTAGGCAGAGGTACAGGACCGTCCGGGTAAGTTTACTGGCTGGAGGAAGGACAGGAGCACCTTCACTACCACATTCAAGTAAAGCTTTTATCTGACTGTTGTTATTAGCATTGATGACTGTAGTGTTTTTATTGTTGTTTTACATGTCATATTTTTTATTTGTTCCATTTGACTGGAACGAATTGCAAAAATCACGGAAGTTGGAGACGTATATCTCCCTCACTAACTTCAAGCATCGGCTGTCAGAGCAGCTGACCGATCGCTGCAGCTGTACACAGCCCATCTGTAAATAGCCCATCCAACCAACTACCTACCTCATCCCAATATAAAAATATATACATGGAATGCTCTTTTGCACACCAGTATTTCTACTTGCACATCCTTATCTGCAAATCTATCTCTCCAGTGTTAATTGCTAAATTGTAATTACTTCGCCACTGTGGTCTATTTATTGTCTTACCTCCTTACTTAATTTGCACACACTGTATACAGATTTTCGATTGTGTTATTGACAGTAAGTTTGTTTATTCCATGTGTCACTCGGTGTTTTTCTTTTTGTCGCACTACTTTGCTTTATCTTGGCCAGGTCGCAGTTGTAAACGAGAACTTGTTCTCAACTGGCCTACCTTGTTAAATAAAGGAGAAAAAAACACTGTTTTACTGTATACCTCTGTGTGCTATGTAGGCCTAATATATGTGAGAGTTCCAGCGAGTCATTCCAATGTATTACTTTTAATAGATACTTGCAAATGGAAAATATACTACTTGAATAAAATGGATTAAACTACTTGAGAAAACGTAGAAAAGCTTCTGATTGAGTTTGGAACTGTCAGATCATTTCTGTACCACAGAAATATAACGATAGTATAATGTATATAATGATATTGTGTATATATGATGATATTTAAGAAAAGGGAACAGAGGACACAGAGACATGGTTATGGTAGTTGGATTAGTCTGCTGGTTTGACGATGAAAAAGCGGCTTAATAACTCCGAGTAGCAGCTGTAGTGGTGTCGGTCAGGAGGAGAACGGCTGGGCTGTGAGCGTATCGGGAGCACTGCCAGTGAAGCCGCCGAACACCTCCGCTATATGGGCTTTAGCTCTTTAAGGCTCTTCGGCCGAGAGTCTTTCACTTCCTCAGTGTCAGAAGGCTGCCCCAACTACGCGCTCTACACGACACCCACAGAACGAGCACTCCGCTGCCACCCCAACTACTCACAATGTGCAACAGGTGCGACTCCACACACTGCGCAGCCAGCTGCACCTCCACTACCTACACTCCGCGGCGACAGGCATCTGATTTGTTGACACTATCATTTTCACCCAGACTTACCCCGCTCCTGGTTGGAAACGCATAATGTTGTAAAGAGATATGGAGGAGATCCCTTGAGCCTGTTTTCCCCCTGTTCTCTGAACGGACCAGTCTCTCACCATCTCTCTTTCCCTCTAGTCTATGGACCGTCAGATATTTAGTAAAGGGAATATTCTGTACGGCTATCGCTCTGTGGATCCAAGATCTCTCTCTCCTCTCAACTCGACTCCGCTACCAGCCACCAGCATGACTTACACACTTCATCGGTTTCTCTCTCTACTCTGCCACGGCTGCCATCCAGAGGGAGGTACAGGACAGTCCGACAGGCTTACTGTGTGGAGGAAGGACAGCAGCACCTCCACTACCAGGATCAAGAATAGCTTTTATATGACTGCTGTTTTTAACACTTTAGCATTTATGACTGTAGTGTTATGATAATCTTATCACTCTGCACTTTCAGTTGTTGTTATATTTATGATATTTATTTGTGACTGTTTAACTGTATACCTGTATGTGCTACTATATGAGCGAGATCTCCAACGAATAATTCCAATGTATGAATTACTATTAATACTTGCAAATGGCAAATATCGTACTTGAGAAAATATGAATAAACTACTTGAATAAACTTAAAATAACTGTCACATAATGTATGTACCACGGGAATATAATGGTATAATGTATGAAATGATAGTGTAGGCAGCGATATTATGATTTATGAGAAAAGGACACTGAGGACACAGGGACATGGTTGATATGGGTAATGTATTTTTTGAATGCATGTTTGTAAATGCTTTAAAATAAACATGCAATTAAATAATTTACTGTACAAAAGCTACCAGTGGATAATGTGAGGTGAAACTTTTAGGTGATGTTTGCTGGTCTGACGCTGAAAATGGTTTGATTTCAACTGGCAGTTGTAGGGTTGCCGGACGGGAGAATAACGTCTGGGCTGTGTGAGGCGACGACAGTCAGCGGCAGGTGAAGCCGCTGAGCAGCTCGGCTATCTGGGGTGTCGCTCGTTTTGGTTCGACGGACGAGCGTCTTTCACTTCCTTCTCTGATCAGTGCAGAATGCCAGGCAGTCTTGAAATAAAAGTAATTTTAAAATGTTCTGCTCGTGGCATAGCTGATCAAAGCTGCTATCGCGGCTGGTTAGGCAGAATTCCATGTGCCGCAGTGGCTGTGGTATCTTCAGTCTTTATTCTGTTATGAAACTGACTACCTTCTGCATTCTCAGTGTCTCGGTTCTGACAAGATTCTCGACTCGACAGTGCTCTAGTAGTCTACAGTCGTCTCTCAATATCTACAATAACACTCATTAGGTAGGCTGAGTGAACTGGGGTTCGAAATGGACAGTCAAGTCAGTCACTATAAAATAAATATGTTTTGGAAAATAGTAGACACTATGTTATCTAACCAGGACCAAGCATACTACTACACTACAGGCGAAATGTAGCCTTCACATGCCAAGCTACCGTTGCCTCTCTACCACTGAATATCTGCAAGGCCAAGTTACTACTATACTACTTTACCAGTTACATTTACACGTCCAAGAACAAAGGTAATTAACTACATTCATTTACGTTATATTTGTGAAACGTATTAGTGTGTAATGTAATGTTCTTATAAGATAATAAAACATATTGCATCCAGAACTCTTGAACAAAAACAGCAGCGGTATAAACCTTGGTAAGGTAAGGAGCAGAACATTTTCGGATAAGGGGGAGGAGTCACCATCTTCCCGAAGATGTTACCTATATAACAACGTGTTTGCTGAGTGAAAATAAATCACAAGGAAGCTTCCAAGCAACAACAAAGTACACCGAAGCCAGATTGAGGGTTTGAGAGCTGCCTTGATTATGAAGGGGAAAAGTGTAATGACTGTTTTCCTACTTGCACTTGTTGCAAAACACTCCTTGTCTCATCCTATCAATTTATCAGTGATGTTGAATGACCTAGTTACACCCCCCTGCTCTGGATCATGCCAAGGTGTTGTCATCGAGTTGAGGCGTTATCAGGAAGCTCAATCAGGGTCCATCATCATGAAGATGGTTGCTAAACTTGACGGAGATAATTTAACCACAGGTGAGGGATTTTTTAAGAAGAGGTTTGAAAACAATGATGGAAAATTCTCTCTCACCATCTCCTCAGCTGAGTACAATGACATGGGGTTGTACGAGTGTGTCTGTGGCGAGTACAAACAGCATTTCAATCTACAAGTTTTGGTCCCCACTGAAATATCTGCCCATGTTGGAGATAATGTCACACTTGCCTGCCATGGCTCAACTAAAAAACAGACTAAGGACAGTGAGATATATATCCAATGGGTGAAAGATGGACAGAATGTGTCTACCGTCAAGGCAGGGAATATAACCTATGACCCTGGCTTTAAGGACAGGGTTTCTGTGTCCTTGGATGGTTACCGACAGGGAGACCTTTCCCTCTACCTCACCAACCTACACCTTTCTGATCAGGGGACATACTGGTGCTTCTTCGGCCCTGACCACCAGAGAGGAACTCCAGAAGCTGTCATTCTCACTATCACTCCCAAAGAGAAGCACTGCGATGACACAGGAAGGCCAACAACGGTGGAGGTGTTGGTGGTTGTCTTGGTGATCATCCTAGTTGCTGTTATTTTCTATTTTCTTGGAGGTAGATAGAAAGAAACAATGGCTGATTGGTTTAAAGAGAGGTGTTCAAGATCTCAGTTCAGTCCCTGTCCAGAAGGGGAACAGGGAGGGGAGCATCTCTCTGTCACTATAAGTGAAAGTGAATCAGAGACAGAAGAAGACAGGATTGGGACAAGGACATGTTTTGTCCCCTATGCACCTGCCTGTATCATCAGAGCCCTATCAGGACCTCCCTCTACCCCAGGCCTTGTTACCAAGACTACTGATGGACCTCCCTCTACCCCAGGCCTTGTTACCAATGGTACTGATGGACCTCCCTCTACCCCAGGCCTTGTTACCAAGGCTACTGATGGACCTCCCTCCAATGTCTATTTCATTAGTGTTTACTGTCTCCAATTTGTTTAATAAAATGTAAACTTAAACTTTTTGGTAGTTGAATGTGTTTTGTATATTATCAATACATTTTCAACATTAAATGATGGATACATACCTCAAATGTTATTCTACAATATCCAGACACAAAACATCTGAATCAATGGTTAAACTACATGGTTTACAATATGTGATGATGGATACTGTATACCTCTGTGTGCTATGTAGGTCCACTATGATGGATGCAATGATTGACAAAGCAAAAGAACATAACATCATATTAGAAATAATCTTTGTAGAATGTGGTTTCTATATTTTGTATCTATTGTAGCCTCACTATTCATAACGATGTTTTAAATGCAGCTAAGCTGCATGATGGCAACTACACAGGAAGAATGTGTTTGTAACGGCTATCGTCATAATCTTCCTCCTCCTCGGACGAGGAGAGGCGAGACGGATCGGACCAACACTCAGAGTGGGTAGTGCTCATGATAATTTATTAAATCGAAACGAAACTGAACACATACAAATACAAAAAACAACAAACGTGACAAAACCGAAAACAGTCCCGTGTGGCACGAACACTGACACGAGATACAAACACCCACAAAACACACGTGAAACCCCGGCTGCCTTAGTATGATTCTCAATCAGGGACAACGATTGACAGCTGCCTCTGATTGAGAATCATACCAGGCCGAACACAAAATCCCAACATAGAAAATCACACATAGACAAACCCACCCAACTCACGCCCTGACCAACTAAATAAATACAAGACAAAAGAAAACAGGTCAGGAACGTGACATAACCCCCCCTTAAGGTGCGAACTCCGGGCGCACCAGCATAAACTCTAGGGGAGGGTCTGGGTGGGCGTCTGTCCACGGTGGCGGCTCTGGCGCTGGTCGTGGTCCCCACCCCACCATAGTCAATCCCCTCTTCCGTAGCCTCCTCCAAATTAACCCCACTAGATTAAGGGGCAGCACCGGACTGAGGGGCAACACCGGACTGAGGGGCAACACCGGAATGAGGGACGGATCCTGGCTGGTTGGCTCTGGCTGGTCCTGGCTGGACGGCTCTGGCTGGTCCTGGCTGGACGGCTCTGGCTGGTCCTGGCTGGACGGCTCTGGCTGCTCATGGCTGGACGGCTCTGGCTGCTCCTGGCTGGACGGCTCTGGCTGCTCATGGCTGGACGGCTCTGGCTGCTCATGGCTGGACGGCTCTGGCTGCTCATGGCTGGACGGCTCTGGCTGCTCATGGCTGGACGGCTCTGGCTGCTCATGGCTGGACGGCTCTGGCTGCACATGGCTGGACGGCTCTGAAGGCTCAGTACAGACGGGCAGCTCTGACGGCTCGGGACAGACGGACAGCGCTGGGCAGGCAGGCAGCTCAGACAGCGCTGGGTAGGCAGGCAGCTCAGACAGCGCTGGGTAGGCAGGCAGCTCAGACAGCGCTGGGCAGGCAGGCAGCTCAGACAGCACTGGGCAGGCAGGCAGCTCAGACAGCGCTGGGCAGGCAGGCAGTTCAGACAGCGCTGGGCAGGCAGACAGTTCAGACAGTGCTGGGCAGGCAGACAGTTCAGACAGCGCTGGGCAGGCAGGCAGCTCAGACACTGGCTGCGCTGGAGAGGAGGAAGGCTCTGACAGCGCTGGACAGGTGGGAGCAACTGGAGAGAGAAGACGGAGAGACAGCCTGGTGCGGGGGGCTGCCACCGGAGGACTGGTACGTGGAGGTGGCACCGGAAAAACCGGACCGTGAAGGAGGGCACGCGCTCTTGAGCACCGAGCCTGCCCAACCTTACCAGGTTGAATGGTCCCCGTAGCCCTGCCAGTGCGGCGAGGTGGAAAAACCCGCACTGGGCTATGCTGGCGAACCGGGGACACCCCTTGTAAGGCTGATGCCATGTACGCCGGCCCGAGGAGACGCACTGGAGGCCAGATGCGTTGGGCCGGCTTCATGACACCCGGCTCGATGCCCAACCTAGCCCGACCAGTGCGGGCTATTCCACCTTGCCGCACTGGTCGGGCTAGGTTGGGCATCGAGCCGGACTAAGCACGCCTACTTTGGACACCGTGCGCTTTACCGCATAACACGGTGTCTGACCAGTAGGATGCCCTCTCACTCCAGGGTAAGCACGAGGAGTTGGCTCAGGTATCCTACCCGGCTTTGCCACACTCCGCGTGTGACCCCCCCCCCCAATAAATGTTTGGGTCTGACTCTCGGGCTCCCAACCGCGTCGCCGCGCTGCCTCCTCATACCAGCACCTCTCTGCCTTCGCTGCCTCCAACTCCGCCTTGGGACGGCGATATTCCCCTGGGTGAGCCCAGGGTCCTTTGCCGTCCAGGATCTCCTCCCAAATCCACGAGTCCTGTGTCCTCGGTCTCTGCTGCTGTCTGTTCCCACTCTGCTTGATCCTTTTTTTGGTGGGTGTTTCTGTAACGGCTATCGTCATAATCTTCCTCCTCCTCGGACGAGGAGAGGCGAGACGGATCGGACCAACACGCAGAGTGGGTAGTGCTCATGATAATTTATTAAATTGAAACGAAACTGAACACTTACAAATACAAAAAACAACAAACGTGACAAAACCGAAAACAGTCCCGTGTGGCACGAACACTGACACGAGATACAAACACCCACAAAACACACGTGAAACCCCGGCTGCCTTAGTATGATTCTCAATCAGGGACAACGATTGACATCTGCCTCTGATTGAGAATCATACCAGGCCGAACAAAAAATCCCAACATAGAAAATCACACAGACAAACCCACCCAACTCACGCCCTGACCAACTAAATAAATACAAGACAAAAGAAAACAGGTCTGGAACGTGACTGTGTTAATAAAATACAGCAAACCTTTATTTATCTTTTGTTCAAATGCACACAATCATGGTGCTACTATGTAGTGAAGAAGTGGATGTAGATTAAGGCAGACCCCCGCACCTCTCTGATTCAGAGGGTTAAATGTGGAAGACACATTTCAATACATTCAGTTGGACAACTGACTAGGTCTCCCCCTTTCCCTTTTCCCTTTAGTTCATATTCATATACAGGATAACTCTACACAACTACAACTGACTAGGTCTCCCCCTTTCCCTTTTCCCTTTAGTTCATATTCATATACAGGATAACTCTACACAACTACAACTGACTAGGTCTCCCCCTTTCCCTTTTCCCTTTAGTTCATATTCATATACAGGATAACTCTACACAACTACAGCTGACTAGGTCTCCCCCTTTCCCTTTTCCCTTTAGTTCATATTGTACTTGACTTGTTGATGGAAGAGGGAAACATGACACATCCCTTTCACATACATTACATTCCCATGCAGCTCTACACTAGCCTGATCCCAGAACAGTTTGTGCTCTCATTATGAAGACGTGACATCACAGTTCCACTAAGGAGTTGGTAAGAGATCAGAAACAGACTGACACTTCACTGTCACCTCCAGACGTGGTCAGGAATATCTGACCACAATGCTTCTTTTAATCGTCTTCACCTGTCTGAAAATGTGGGAACAATCAGACTGTAGACAAGATCAGGACATATAATGCTTGTTAGAACCAGGTAGAAACGGCAGAGGGATATAGTTCTGGAATGGATATTACAGTACTATTAGACCAATCTGAATATCAATAGAGTTGAGATCATCTGTGGTGAAGCGTCCCCTTATATAGGGACACCCGTACTCCTATTGGCGATGTAACTGTGCTAATGAACATACAAACTACTGGGCTGGGGCGGGAAGGTGGCGCCGGGTATACCGGATCGTGAAGGCGTACAGGAGCTCTTAAGCACCGAGCCTGCCCAACCTTACCTGGTTTAATGCTCCCCGTAGCCAGGCCAGTTCGGCGAGGTGGAATAGCCCGCACTGGGCTGTGCTGGCGAACCGGGGACACCATACGTAAGGCTGGTGCCATGTACACCGGCCCGAGGAGACGCACTGGAGACCAGATGTGTTGAGCCGGCTTCATGGCACCTGGCTCGATGCACACTCTAGCCCGGCCGATACGTGGAGCTGGAATGTACCGCACCGGGCTAAGCACACGTACAGGAGACTCCGTGCGCTCTTCAGCACAACACGGTGTCTCCCCGTACTCTCGCTCTCCACGGTAAGCCCGGGAAGTTGGCGCAGGTCTCCTACCTGACTTCGACACTCCCCTTTAGCCCCCCCCCGATACATTTTTGGGTGAGCCTCTCAGGCTTCCAGACGCTCTGCCTTGCTAGCGCCTCATAATGCTGCCTCTCCGCTTTTGCTGCCTCCAGCTCCGCTTTGGGGCGGCGACACTCCTCTGGCTCTGCCCAGGGTCCTTTACCGTCCAGAATTTCCTCCCATGTCCAGGAGGAGAACGGTCTGTCAGGAGGAGAACTGCTGGGCTGTGAGCGTATCGGGAGCTCTGCCAGTGAAGCCGCCGAACACCTCCGCTATATGGGCTTTAGCTCTTTAAGGCTCTTCGGCCGAGAGTCTTTCACTTCCTCAGTGTCAGAAGGCTGCCCCATATTGCTGTTTAGGCAGCAATATTGTGATTTATGAGAAAAGGACACTGAGGACACAGGGACATGGTTGATATGGGTAATGGCAGTAGGATTAGTCTGCTGGTTTGACGCTGAAAATGGTTTGATTTCAACTGGCAGTTGTAGTGTTGCTGGACGGGAGAATAACGTCTGGGCTGTGTGAGGAGACGACAGTCAGCGGCAGGTGATGCCGCTGAGCAGCTCTGCTATCTGGGGTGCAGCTCGTTTTGGCTCGACGGACGAGCGTCTTTCACTTCCTTGTTTGATCAGTGCAGAATGCCCGGCAGTCTTGGAATAAAAGTGATTTTAAAATGTTCTGCTCGTGGCATAGCTGATCAAAGCTGCTATCGCGGCTGGTTAGGCAGAATTCCATGTGCCGCAGTGACTGTGGTATCTTCAGTCTTTATTCTGTTATGAAACTGACTGTCCTCTGCATTCTCAGTGTCTCGGTTCTGACAAGATTCTCGACTCGACAGTGCTCTAGTAGTCTACAGTCGTCTCTCAATATCTACAATAACACTCATTAGGTAGGCTGAGTGAACTGGGGTTCGAAATGGACAGTCAAGTCAGTCACTATAAAATAAATATGTTTTAGAAAATAGTAGACACTAAGTTATCTAACCAGGCAGCCCAGCCTCACATTCAATTCGCGCATATATGTACAAAATGTATTTCAGCAGATTTCGTGCGTTTTTGTGCATTTTTTGGGTGTTTTGGGGTGGTTCAATTCGTTTGAAAATACACGAATATCTGTGCTACTTAATTCGTGCGAAAAGACACGAATTTAACCAGTAGGCGACACACAAGCCGTTGCAACAACCATAGACTCGATCGCCTGTATTTATTTATTTTACGTTATGAATATATAGATATTTTGTCTTTTTTTTAACCATATAACCATAAGAGGTTATATATATATTGTCTTTATTTAATCCCTATTAAAACATTGTGGTTTTATGCCTATATGTACTGTTTTCGATTTTTCTGAACAGACTTCAGTATAGAATGAATCATGCAATGCATGATGGCTAATGGTGTTTTATTCGGTTGTAGTTCCATGTATTTCTTAAAAAACAAACGTGTAAACCATTTTTATTGACCAGAATGTAACTGAAAATACAATGGCAGCCTTGCCATTGTCCATCAATAACAAAACATTTTTTTTTCGTATAACATTTGGGGAAACGTATGCAGTCATTGTAGTCTTACATTTTGTTGGCCAACCAAAATTACCAAAACGTTAACCCGTAATAAGGCTAGGGTGGCTGAGTGTAAATACATGGCTCTGAGTGTAAGCACCTTTTCACTAGAAACGTTCTTGTGTTCAAATTACCGTCAGTGCGAAATAGCTAGAAACTTTTCGTATTTCCACTTGGCTGCACCTACTGTTACGATAACGATAAATCAAGTGCAATACCTGCGTCGACCTGTGTCGAGCAGCAAAACACCGGAAAGCTTCTAGCCTACCGGAAAGTTACAAGAAGAACAAGAATAGTTACCTCATCCGGTCATGTGACACTCTGGATGCCCCCTAAAAGCAATTTCAACCGTTTTGAAAAATGACGCCTGGTAACCCCCAAAAAATACCAGGTGCATGAAAAGTTTGGACTTAGAATATTTTTTGAAAACCTCCATAAATCACTCAGGCCATTGACTCGAGAAGAAAAAACATAAAATATTTTCCAGAAGAAAAAAAATAATATTTTTTGAAAACCTCCATAAATCACTCAGGCCAGCACCCATTGATTTGGGGCGGTAGTATAGCGCTCCCAGAGCGGGTATGGAAGTCTGGATCCCCCCTAAAAGCATTTAAGGCTTTGTGTGTCTTTAAGCACCATACTTTTTCACTCCGTGTGTGTGTGTGTGTGTGTGTGTGTGTGTGTGTGTGTGTGTGTGTGTGTGTGTGTGTGTGTGTGTGTGTGTGTGTGTGTGTGTGTGTGTGTGTGTGTGTGTGTGTGTGTGTGTGTGTGTGTGTGTGTGTGTGTGTGAGAGAGAGCTTTTCTTTGACATCTGTTTAGCGAAATTACTGATTTACAGTTCATGAGGGTTGACCGATTCACACATTTAAAGTTTTGGAAAGATCTGACTTTTTTAAACCTTCGAAACAGCACCTATGACCCCATTTTAAGGCACTTCCGGTTGGCACAGGAAGCTATAAGTAAATACATATCCTGATCGGGGTATGCTTTTACAGAATCCTGAGTTTTAAGTCTATACGTTAAGAACTGACTGATTTACACAGGGTTGAATGCACTATATATCACAAACTGCTGGTTGGGTATGGCAAAACACTTTTAGGGTGATATTATCACTTCCGGTTGCTCCAGGAAGCTTAGAATCAACACAGGTAGACCTCATAGTGGCTTGATGGATTGTCATTGAAGACAGGTTCATAAGACATTCATAACCCACATAGGCTTCAGGTTGAATTTAGGGGTGCAAGCAATGTGTTCCTATGGGGTGAGATGTCATTGTAAACTGTTTGATGTAAACACCTTCTTTTAACTGTTAAAACTTCTCACGAGTCACCAACCCTGATCCGGTAGCACCCCCCCCCCCCCCCCCCCCCCCCACTGAGTAGCATAGCTAGCATAGCGTCACAAGTAACTTGTAGCATCTAAATATCATTAAATCACAAGTCCAAGACACCAGATGAAAGATACAGGTCTTGTGAATAAAGCCACCATTTCAGATTTTTAAAATGTTTTACAGGGAAGACACAATATGTAAATCTATTAGCTAACCACGTTAGCAAAGGACACGATTTTTTTACTCCCAACAGCTTTTTCCTGCGTCAGTAGCTATCACTAATTCGACTAAATAAAAATATGTATAGCCACTAACCAAGAAACAACTTCATAAGATGACAGTCTGATAACATATTTATGGTATAGCATAGTTTTTTTTTTGAAAAATGTGCATTTTTCAGGTATAAATCACAGTTCTACATTGCAGCTGCAATCTGAAATAGTGCTGACCCAGCCAGAACAATTACAGAGACCAACGTCATATAACGAATTACTCATCTTAAAACATTTCAGAAAAATACACAGCGTACAGATATTGAAAGCCCAACATCTGGTGAATCCAAACAATATTTCAGATTTATTAAATGTTTTATAACGAAAACAAAATGTAGCGCTAAATTAGCATAGCTATACCAGGCAGATTCGGCTAGGCGCCCACGGCCAGTTCACATGCACAACAGATATGATATAACATCGTAAATTGGGTCTTACTATGGCTGATCTTTCATCAGAATGTTGATCAAAGTGTCCTTTGTCAAGATGAGTCGTTGGTTCCGTTCAGAATTGTTCCTTTCCCACTCCATTTAGCACAGGTACTGGTCGAGTGGCACGGATCTCTCAAACGTAAATAAAATCAGACAACGGAACACCACAAAACTCCCGAAAAAATTCAAATAATCTGATTAAACTATATTGAAAAAACATACATTACGATGATCTGGTCACATGTATCAAACAAACTTCGAGACGGAGATAGTTTTCATCCATAATGGCCGCACAACAGAAGACAATCGCAGCTACAAGTCGCACGATTTAGACAACCGGAAGTTGTCGGTCACGCCAAAGAATTAGCTCTCATTTCACGTCAGTCCCAGATAAACAAGATATTTTTCCTCTGACGTCCTCTTGACACCCAGAGGAAGGCCAATGAGGTGTGTTTCGGGTCATAGGGGGCACGACCATATATAGGCAGAGCGTTGAAGCTGGCATACACATCTTGCTTTTTTCTTCTTGGTCATGGAAAGTGCTGTCAAATGACTTCTGTATCACTCAGAGACAAAATTGAAACGGTTTTAGAAACTAGAGATTGTTTTCTTTCCAATGGTATTATTTATATGCATATAGTAAGAGCAATAATTGAATAAGAGGCAGTTTAATCTGTAGAGCAAATTATGCTAATGGGAAAATAGCACCCCCTGTATTCTCAAGAAGTTTTTAAGGGTTAATGCCACACGGTCAAGGTTAGGCTTGCACAGAGACCTTAGGAACGTTCCTGAGGTCAAATTGTGCTTCTAAACCTTAACAGTTCTCTCTCTGTCTCCCAAAAGCAAAAGACTTGAAATGTAGGTCAAGGGTCATCTTATTGTCACTGTCGCTGCGCTCAGACCGAGCAAGCTACGGTCAAGCGGGGCATCTCGTTGAACTCGGCACGGCTATGGTGATGTCATTTTTAGTGGTGATTTCAGAATGCTATTTTGGTGGTTTTTCACTGTTGAAACATATTGCAAATGCACAAAAGTCAACTAGCAAGTCAGTGTCCATCAGCCAATTAGATATTTTCAGACACCAAACTGATACCATCTGACTCCAAACTCACTTTTTCCAACTCGTTTAGAAGCCAACTATCACATATTTCAGAGCAGGCCCAAAATTCACAGCGCCTTCCATTTAAACCATAATAAAACAAATAATACGTAGTTATGTTCTAGCTGCGGGTCCAGTTTTCACATTATGTTTAGCCCTATGTGAGGCGACCTCGAATCCCAAGTTTCGGCTCGATAGGTCATTCGGTGCCCGAGCAAAACCTTAATTGGTGCTGAAATTCCACTTTTTTTCATGCCTTGCTACGGGGTCCTTGAATGAGCTATCGGACAGAAATGTCGGGGTCCGTCTCTATGGGCCGAGCCGGTTTCAATGCACCTAGTCTTGCAACTCTGGGACTTTTCTAAATGTCACCATTTTGTAATGCTCAAAATGAATTGAAGTCAATGCAAATGCACCGAGGCTTTTTATCGGTCCGAGAACCTTCTAGAGCCACATAACTCACCGTGCTTAATCGACCTGAGCTCTAGAACAGGTTTGTAAAGTTTCAGAACTCTAGGTCTGACGGTTCTTTAAAAGTTCAAACAAAAGTAACTATTGCAGGCACTGTCTGCCTCTAAGCCCCTCAGTGTGTCACTCCATCCTTTCTGTGTGGGTGTGTACATTTTTCCTTGAAATCTGATGGGATGAATGACTGATTTACAGTTCATGAGGGTTGCCTATTCACATATATTAAGTTTTGGAAAGATTTGACTTTTTTAACCCTTCGAAACAGCCCTTTTGACACCAATTATGGCACTTCCGGTTGGCACAGGAAGCTGAACGTAAACACATATCCTCATTGGAGTGGGCTTTTACAGAATCCTGAGTTTTAAGTCTATACGTTAAGAACTCACGGATTTACATAGGGTTGAATGCACTATTTCTCTCAAACTGCAGGTTGGGTATGGCAAACACTTTTAGGGTGATTTAACCACTTCCGGTTGCTCCAGGAAGCTTAGAATCGACACAGGTAGACCTCATAGTGGCCTGATGGATTGTCATCGAAGACAGGTTCATAAGGCATTATTAACCCACATAGGCTTCAGGTTGAATTTAGGGGAGCAGGCATGTCTCCTATGGGGAGACATGTCATTGTAAACTGTTTGATGTAAACACCTTCTTTTAACTATTAAGGGTTAATGCCACACGGTCAATGTTAGGCTTGCACAGATCGGGAGGACCTTAGGAACGTCCCTGAGGTCAAATTGTGCTTCTAACCTTAACGGTTCTCTCTCTGTCTCCCAAAAGCAAAAAAATATGAAATTGAGGTCAAAGGGTCATTTGGGTCCTTCTTCTTGTCCCTGTCGCTGCACTCAGACCGAGCTAGCTACGGTCAAGCGGGGCATCTCGTTGAACTCGGCACGGCCTGGAGATAATGGCAATGCCATTGCAGGCTTTGTGTGTCTTTAAGCACCGTACTTTTTCACTCCATCCTTTTATCCCCTTTTCTTCGTGGTATCCAATCGCTAGTAATTACTATCTTGTCTCATCGCTACAACTCCCGTATGGGCTCAGGAGAGACGAAGGTCGAAAGCCACGCGTCCTCCGAAGCACAACCCAACCAAGCCGCACTGCTTCTTAACACAGCGCGCCTCCAACCCGGAAGCCAGCCGCACCAATGTGTCGGAGGAAACACCGCGCACATGGCCCCCTTGGCTAGCGCGCACTGCCCCCGGCCCGCCACAGGAGTCGCTGGAGCGCGATGAGACAAGGATATCCCTACCGGCCAAACCCTCCCTAACCCGGACGACGCTAGGCCAACGGACCTCCCGTTCGCGGCCGGCTGCGGCAGAGCCCGGGCGCAAACCCAGAGACTCTGGTGGCGCAGCTAGCACTGCGATGCAGTGCCCTAGACCACTGCGCCACCCGGGAGGCAGATCTGACCTTTTTAACCCTTCGAAACTGACCCTATGGCACCATTTGAAGGTACTTCCGGTTGACATAGGAAGCTGAAAGTGAACACATATCCTCCTTGGGGTAGGCTCTTATATAATATTGAGTTTTAAGTCTTTATGTTAAGAACTGACTTATTTACAGAGGGTTAAATGAGTGTGTGTTATTTCATAAAATCACATAAAATCACAGAATTCTGGCAGAGCTTCGAGACCCACTTAAAAAATGTTCGTCTGAACACACTGCAACTGGATCTGTAACTTTTTATTTTTTTAACTCCTTTTTGTGAACATGACCAATTTGTCAATGTACGATTTCTCTTAAATTACGATAGATAAATGGCTGGTTCTTTTTTTCCTGACACCGTATGCTTATGTACTTTGACGTGAAGCGGTCAAATTAGCACCCTACTTTGTGTTTTTGACCTTTAATCCCAGAAAAATGTCCATAACTCAAAAAGCGTTGAGGCCTCGACGCCATCTTGTTCGGGGCCAACTGTCCATTACGTCTTCGAAATATTTTCAGTTTAGGAGAAAAGGCCACATGCATTTGCAATGGGCTTGTGCATTTGCAATATTATTTATTTTCCCTTTGGTGGGAATTTCCGAGACTGCGGAAAAATGACCAAAATGTGTTATTTTTATAAAACGGTAACCGAACGTCCGAGAGATTTAGTTTGATGACTTCCTGAAAGATCTCTCCCCGCGCACGGCACGACGCCGTCCACGAATTTTAGAAACGTTGCAGGATGTCTAGTAAGGGACCTTACATTTGCAATGTGGCGTTTCTCACTAACCATATGGCGAGTGCTAAAATGTTCCCTTAAGGTATGGAAAGGCCTTGGAAAGGCCATAAGTGTAAGCCAACATAATTCATTATTTTACATTCACATGTAATACATGCATTATGAAGAAAATGGTGTAATTTAGGCTCCACGAAATATGAAATGGGTTATGAAGTAAATCGTGTATGGTTGCCTACATGACAAAAAGGCGTTCTGATTACAAGTGCACCAGTATCCAAAGTATTAAGCGAAATCAAGCACAGAAAACAGCATTGGCATTAATAAAACAATATTTCCCACGAATTAAGTCGCACTTAAAGGTGCGTCTTTTCTCAAAAATTCTGTTCAGCAAGTCTAAAACAGTACATATAGGCATACAACGACACTTTTTAAAACATGGTTAAACAAAGACAACATTTCTGTATATTCATGACGTTGAATTAGCCATTAAGAAGAACAAAAATGAAATACAAATTATCGTGTCTACATGGTTGTTGCAACGGCTTGTGTGTCGCCTACTGGTTAAATTCGTGTCTTTTCGCACGAATTAAGTAGCACAGAAATTCGTGTATTTTCGAACGAATTAAGTAGCACAGAAATTCGTGTATTTTCGCACGAATTGAACCACCCCAAAAATGCACAAAAACGCACGAAATATGCTGAAATACATTTTGTACATATATGCGCGAATTGAATGTGAGACTGTGTTGGTTTCTACAGCTTGCTGTACAAGTACACCCCCTGGACAGGACACTAGTCTATCTCATGTTAAAGATGGCGCCAAAGAACATGGCTGACAGTTTACATTCTCCCAACCAATTGTGCTATTTTGTAAAAAAAAAAGAAGCGTTTTTTGTAACTTATTTTTTAACTTATTTTGTACATAATGTTGCTGCAACTGTATCTTATGACCGAAAATAACTTCTGGACATCAGAAAAGCGATTACTCACCGAGGACTGAAATAAACTTTTTCCTTTAACGAGTCCGACGAGAAGGATATCCTGCTTTCACTGGAACAGGCCCAGATCCAAGCCTTTTGCGTGAAGAAAAGACGCTGGAAAAGAGGACACAGATCGGGCATCTTTCTGAGAATCCGGAGGCAAACGAGTAAACTCCCACTGCCTTCAATTCTTCTCCCTAACGTGCAATCATAGGAAAATAAAATTGATGACCTACAATTAAGATTATCCTACCAACGGGACATTAAAAACTGTAACATCTTATGTTTCATCGGGACATGGCTGAACGAAGATATGGACAATATAGAGCTAGCGGGATTTTCCATGCACCGGCAGAACAGAGACTCTACCTCTGGTAAGACGAGGGGTGGGGGTGTGTCTTTTTGTAAATAACAGCTGGTGTGCAATGTCTAATATTAATGAAGTCTCGAGGTATTGCTCGCCTGAAGTGGAGTACCTTATGATAAGCTGTAGACCACATTATCTACCAAGAGAGTTCTCATCTGTATTATTCGTAGCTGTCTATTTACCACCACAAAACGAAGCGGGCACTAAGACCGCACTCAACCAACTCTATAAGGCCAAAAGCAAAGAAGAAAATTCTCACCCAGAAGCGGTGCTCCTAGTGGCCGGGGACTTTAATGCAGGCAAACTTAAATCAGTTTTACCAAATTTTTACAAGCATGTCACATGTGCAACCAGGGGGGGAAAAAATCCTAGATCACCTTTACTCCACACACAGAGATGCATACAAAGCTCTCCCCCGCCCTCCATTTGGCTAATCTGACCATAATTCTATCCTCCTGATTCCTGCTTACAAGCAAAAACTAAAGCAGGAAGTACCAGTGACTCGCTCAATACGGAAGTGGTCAGATGACGCAGATGCTACACTACAAGACTGTTTTACTAGCACAGACTGGAATATGTTCCGGGATTCATCCAATGGCATTGAGGAATTCACTACATCAGTCATCGGCTTCATCAAAAAGTGCATTGATGACGTCGTCCCCACAGTGACTGTACGTACATATCCCAACCAGAAGCCATGAATTACAGGCAACATCCGCATCGAGCTAAAGGCTAGAGCTGCCGGTTTCAAGGAGCAGGAGACTAATCCGGACGCTTATAAGGAATCCCGCTCAGACGAACCATCAAACAAGCAAAGTATCAGTACAGGATTAAGATTGAATCCTACTACACCGGCTCTGATGCTCATCGGATGTGGCAGGGCTTGAAAACTATTACGGACTACAAAGGGAAACCCAGACGCGAACTGCCCAGATGAGCTAAATGCCTTTTACGCTCGCTTCGAGGCAAGCAATGCTGAAGCATGCACGAGAGCACCAGCTGTTCTGGATGACTGTGTGATAATGCTCTCAATAGCCGATGTGAACTAAACCTTTAACTTCTTATGGGCAGGTGGGACGGTAGCATCCCACCTGGCCAACATCTGGTGAAATTGCAGAGCGTGAAATTCAAACTACAGAATTATAAATATTTAACTTTCATAAAATCACAAGTGTAATACATCAAAATAAAGCTTAACTTCACTTGGGTAGGGGTCACTATTTTCACCTCCGGATGAAAAGCGTGCCCAAAGTAAACTGCCTTCTACTCAGGCCCAGAAGCTAGGATATGCATATAATTTGTAGATTTTGATAGAAAACACTCTAAAGTTTCCAAAACTGTTAAAATAATGTCTGTGAGTATAACAGAACTGATTTAGCAGGCAAATTATAAGGGAGGAGGTCAGAGACCTGGCAGTGTGGTGCCAGGACAACAACTTCTCCGTCAACGTGTGCAAGAGAAAGGAACTGATCGTGGACTACAGGAAAAAGACGGCCAAACCCACATTCACATCGACAGGGTTGTAGCGGAGCGGGTCAAGTTCCTTGGTGTCCACATCACCAACAAACTATCATGGTCCAAACACACCAAACACAGCTGTGAAGAGGTCCCGACAACCCCTTTTGCCCCTCAGGAGACTGAAAAGATTTGGCATGGGTCCCCAGATCCTCAAAAAGTTATACAGCTGCACCATCGAGAGCATCCTGACCGGTTGCATCACCGCCTGGTATGGCACACTGCTCGGCATCCGACCGTAAGGTGCTACTGCTGCGTACGGCCCAGTACATCACTGGGGCCAAGCTTCCTACCATTCAGGACCTGTATACTAGGCAGTGTCAGAGGATGGCTCAAAAAATTGTCAAAGTCTCCAGTCACCCAAGTCATAGACTGTTCTCTCTGCTATTGCATGGCAAGCGGTACCGTAGCGCAAAGTCTAGGTCCACCTACATGGACAAATTACCTTGACTAACCTGTACCCCCGCACATTGACTCGGTATGGGTACCCCCTGTATATATGACTCTGGACACAGTGTATTATGGTGCTTTAAGATGTATTACAAACGCTAGATCACTCCCCCATCACTGTGATCTGCATGCTATGGTGCAATGGACCTCTCCCTCCACCAGGAGGCTAAAGCACTGGTACACTTTTGTGTCTAAAGCATTGATGTCACAACTCCCTTTGCATCTCTGTTCTTCATTGACCAGATCAGTCACTCAATACAGTCTTTGTTCACAGTTGCTGCTGTCCTTGTCTATTCTTAAGGCTAGAACTGAGATGGGGAAACATCTTTTTCCCATAATGCCTCTTCATGCTGGAACATGCTTCAACAGATTTTAAAGTTAGGGGAGTTGGTGTCCTTGCCTGTTTTGAAGACTCTGATCGACAACACTATTTGTGATAACTGCAGTTGTTTCAAATCTTCAATTGTAACTTGTGTGTATTTTGTATTTTTCTGTAATATTTTATGGACACGCTGCTATTTCCCTGTTTTGCCTTCTTGCCAGGTCGCGCTCGCAAAAGAGGTTTTCAACCTCAATGGGTTTTACCTGGTTAAATAAAGGTTCAATTAAAAAATAAATATATAGCCTCGTTATTGTTCAATTATTATTTTACTTTCTATTTTTTACTTTAGTGTATTTAGTAAATATTTTCTATTGTTTTAATTGTATTGTTTGTTAGGGGCCTGTAAGTAAGTATTTCACGGTAAGGTCTGCACCTGTTGTATTTGGCACATGTGACAAATTCAATTTAGTTTTATTTGATTGGAAAAATTCATTGTCTTACGTACCTAGACAGGGTTAATTGGATATCTTAATTTCATGCTATATAAACCCATTATAAATTATATAAATTACTCCTATAAATATCATATTCCCAGAAAAGTGTTTTTTTACCATAATATATGCCATGTAGCAGATGCTTTTATACAAAGTGACTTAAAGTCATGTGCTCATACATTTTAGGAATGGGTGGTCCCAGGAATCAACCCCACTACCCTGGCGTGACAAGCGGCATGTTTTACCAACTAAGCGACAAAGGACCATGTCCCAAGCATCTCGTGCCCTTCTCCTGACTGGACTGTTCCACAACATAGTCTTCAGGGTGATTAGTTCTGGTGATACTGAAATAGAGGAAATCAGGTCCAAGTTGAAGATAAGCAATCAACAAATGTCGTAGTTAAACACAAGACAGCAACACCTCTCTCTCTCACCATGTCACCTTGAGGTTGATGAAGACCGAAAGCTGTCGTTTGCCTTGATAGGTCTCACTCCCTTGACCCTTAGTCGTCACAATGGCTAAAACTGCAGAGAAAAACAGCATGTCAACTAAGCCAGCCATGTCCCTGAGAGGCCATAGAGAAATTACTGGCATACAAACACTGTCACTGTATTATAGCTGCACCTATTGGATTAGTAAGCAAACATATTTGTGATCATCCAGAAATGTATTTTTCCCAGAATTCCTGTTTCTAACCTGTGTTTGAAAGCTGTTAAATGGAGTGCATTATAACATACTTACTCCCCCCCCCCCCTCCCTCCCTCCTCCCCTCCCCTCCTTTGGCAGTGATGGATAACATCGATCATCACCACCATAATTACCAGCTCCATTGAACACAAAGCACATTTTCTGGTGGTGGTGATAAAAAACAAGTAAATAACTCCTTTCCGTGGTTTATAGAGCCCCCACTGACATCACCACAGGCCAGTTAGTTAGAATATTGTTTATGACAGGTTGACCAAACAAAGAGACTCACATTCATTCATACAACTGAGAGTAACTATTAGTTTTGTTCATGTGAAGGTGCAGCCAATTCAGTTGTCAAAATATTCAACAGATACAACAGTGGAATTGGACATTTGTACAGTACAAAAATATAAACGCAACATGTAAAGTGTTGGTCCCATGTTTCATGAGCTGAAATAAAAGATCCCATACATTTTCCATACACACAAAAATATTTATTCTCTTAAATTGTGCACAAATTGTTTACATCCATGTTATTGAGCATTTCTCCTTTGCCAAGACAATCTATCCACTTGACAGGTGTGGAATATCAAGAAGCTGATGAAACACCATGGTCATTACACAGGTGCACCTTGTGCTGTTGACAATAAAATGCCACTCTAAAATGTGCAGTTTTGTCACACAACACAATTCCACAGATGTCTCAAGTTTTGAGGGAGTGTGCAATTGTCATGCTGACTGTAGAATTGTCCATCAGAGTTGTTGCCAGAGAATTTAATGTTCATTTCTCTACCATAAGCTGCCTCCAACGTTGTTTTAGAGAATCTGGCAGTACGTCCAACCGGCCTCAAAACACAGACCACGTGTAACCACGTCAGCCCAGGAACACCACATCCGGCTTCTTCACCTGTGGGATCGTGTGAGATCAGCCACCTAGACAGCTGATGCAACTGAGGAGTATTTATGTCTGTAATGAAGCCCTCTTGTGGGGAAAAACTCATTCTGATTGGCTCGGCCTGGCTCCCCAGTGGGTGGGCCTGCATCCCAAGTGGGTGGGCCTATGCCCTCCCAGGACCACCCATGCCTACGCCCCTGCCCAGTCAAGTGAAATCCATAGATTAGGGCCTAATGAATTAATTTCAATTGACTGATTTCCTTCTATGAACTGTAACTCAGTAAAACCATTGAAATTGTTGCATGTTGCATTTATATTTTTGTTCAGTATAGATAACACAATTAATAATTCTGGTATTTTGAATCACCATGATTAGTTACCATTGTATGGATCGACTCCTGACTCCATTCAGTAGTTCTTGACTCAAAGGTTTCCAGGCGATACTGAGAAGTGTAGTATGAAGCAGGTAAATTACATTACAAAGAGTTGATCTGAGAAGTGTAGTATGAAGCAGGTAAATTACATTACAAAGAGTTGATCTGAGAAGTGTAGTATGAAGCAGGTAAATTACATTACAAAGAGTTGATCTGAGAAGTGTAGTATGAAGCAGGTAAATTACATTACAAAGAGTTGATCTGAGAAGTGTAGTATGAAGCAGGTAAATTACATTACAAAGAGTTGATCTGAGAAGTGTAGTATGAAGCAGGTAAATTACATTACAAAGAGTTGATCTGAGAAGTGTAGTATGAAGCAGGTAAATTACATTACAAAGAGTTGATCTGAGAAGTGTAGTATGAAGCAGGTAAATTACATTACAAAGAGTTGATCTGAGAAGTGTAGTATGAAGCAGGTAAATTACATTACAAAGAGTTGATCTGAGAAGTGTAGTATGAAGCAGGTAAATTACATTACAAAGAGTTGATGAGTGTTCCTGACTTCACTAGTTGGTGACACATGCATTATATTTTAAACTTTAGCTCCATCTAGTGTATCTATTTTGACATCCTATGGGCTGGGCCAGGTACTCTTTTTCCACCATAAGGGTGCATAGCCTTTTAGATGGGGAGCATTACAAAGGGACATAGAGAGTCAGTTCCGACCACAAACTAGCAGCTGTTAATATTCAGCATCAATACAAAATCAAAGATTCACAGAATAAATAACTGCTTTAGTTGCCCTCCTTCACACTCTCCAGGACCGTAGCTACACATGAAGACACCGATGTCCGGACCTCTGTAATTTAGATTGAATAAAAACTATATATACAGTACCAGTCAAACGTTTGGACACACCTTCTCATTCAAGGGTTTTTCTTTATTTTTTACTATTTTCTACGTTGTAGAATAACAGGAAGATATAAAAACTGTGAAATAACAAATTCTAAATAAATCATTGACAGTGTCACGAGCAAAGAACCCCCACACCATCACACCTCCTACTCCATGCTTCACGGTGGGAAACACACATGCGGAAATCATCAGTCCATATACTCTGCATCTCACAAAGACATGGCGGTTGCAACCAAAAATCTAAAATTTGGACTCATCAGACCAAAGGACAGATATCCACCAGTCTAATGTCCGTTGCTCGTGTTTCTTGGCCCGAGAAAGTCTCTTATTATTATTGGTGTCCTTTAGTAGTGGTTTCTTTGCAGCAATTCGACCATGAAGGCCTGCTTCTGCAGCAGAGGTAACTCTGGGTCTTCCTTTCCAGTGGCGGTCCTCATGAGAGCCAGTTTAATCATAGCGCTTGATGGTTTTTGAGACTGCACTTAAAGTAATTTGCTATTTGCTTATTTGAGTTGTTCTTGCCATAATATGGACTTGGTCTTTTAACAAATAGGGCTATCTTCTTTATACCACCCCTACCTTGTAACAGCGCAACTGATTGGCTCAAATGCCTTAAGAAGGAACGACATTCCACAAATTAACTTTTAACAAGGCACACCTGTTAATTGAAATGCATTCCAGGTGACTACCTCGTGAAGCTGGTTGAGAGAATGCCAAGAGTGTGTAAAGACGTCATCAAGGCAAAGGGTGGCTAGTTCGAAAAATCTGAAATATAAAATATAACACTTTTTTGGTTACTATATGATTCCTTATGTGTTATTTCATAGTTTTGACGTCTTCACTGCTATTCTACAAAGTAGAAATAATAAAAATAAAGAAAAACCCTTGAATGAGTAGGTGTATCCAAACTTTTGACGGTTACACATATATATTAGGAGGGGCTTTATTTTCGGCTGGCGTTAAGGTGGTGCTAGTGTGAAATGCACGTACGTTCGTTGGCAATTTCGACCTGTTAAAGTCAGCGCTCTGCTATTTTCAAACTGTTGCGCAAGGATTGGTAATTTACCGGTCTTATATCAGCTCGTTTGCGTTCAGATGGGAAACGTTAATGGGATCCAAAGTGGTCATTTCAGGCAGTGCTGGTAGGGATATTTAATACCAACCAAAAGCTGGTGTTAATGCTATTATGGCATGAATTTTGACAGCGGAGGCGGGAACCTATCCAGTAATCAAGGCTGTTGATAAAGGGTTTGTTTGTCTCGTGAAACCGACTGGAAATGCATCTTATTCAACACAGCTGTATTAAAAGGTCAAGTTTGAGCGGAGTAAAATAGTGAGTTGACATTTGCTGACCTTTTTATATTGTAGGCAGGCCTACATTATTTTAGCCATGTAGCTCCGGTTTTGGGCGTGAGTAAAAACACTCCATCATGTAGGCTACATGTGTCCAGGCCCATCATGAAACTAGATATGAGAACCTCAGTGAATACCTCGTATTTAGAAGTTATGATCGTGTAACAATATCGTGTTTTCCGTTTCTTATGTTCAAAACACAAGCCCTCCATAGGCTACACTTTACCCTAGGCTGGTTCAACAGCAATGTCTTGTGTCTTTTCTACACTGGCGATTTTATATCATTACATTTTACATAATTGTTGTTGTTAAAAAAATGGTTCCTTGTTTTTCGTTCATTAAAAAAAATACTCATTCGAATGATTCACTATCGTGATTCACCACCCACAACTTGTTTATTCATCAAAACCTATCCCTTTCGCGCCAGAACTTCGCCCATCATTCTTGGTTGTGAAAATAGAAAACTATTTCTGACACAAGCCCTAACCTACAGCTCCACCAGCAGCGCTGAGATGTACCATTGCATTAGGTTTGTTCAAATAGAGCCAGGGGTCTCAACTTGCTGTTAAGAGTTAGAATAGTAGAATAAACAACGTGCAATTTCCAAACTTGGTTGTAAATCAGCAATTTTCCTCCTGTTATGTCTCCCACTGACAGTCACTCAATCATCCCACCATGTCAGTTTTAGTCTACATGAAGTTGAAACAAGCAACCATGCTGCCATACACACCATAATAAGACAGGAAGCCAAAAACACTCTTCACTATTCAGAAAGGGCAGAGTAAAACAATCCATCCATCTTTCCCGGTATGTATTATAGCTTACCATGTTGCTACCAGGAGAACCATTTATATGAACTTTTATAAGGCTTGCCCATTTTGATAGCTCAAACAAGGAAGTGAAAGACTTGACTGCCAAGCCGTAGTACAGCTGGTCTACGGTGCTCCTGCCGCTGACTGCTGTCTTCACCTGTAGCAGTGCGTGGGTAAAATCACTGGTGAAGCTCCAAACAAAAAATAAGCGATGTTACAACATATGTGTTGTGATAATTTCGTTGTTTGCTCTATAACCTGTTCATTCATATGCCTTGCGATCGTGATATATACAATCAAATGTTATTGGTCACTTACACGTGTTTAGCAGATGTTATTGCGGCTGTTGCGAAATTGTGTTTCTAGCTGTGACACTGCAGTAATATCTAACAAGTAATGTCGAGAGGCCCAGACAGTAGAAGACACAGCAGCAGAAAAAGTTCAACCACACGTTGGTTTTATCAAACGTGCCATCCGGGTAAGGGGAAGTGTCTAACAAGTGCAGCCGCTCCGGATCTCAACCAACATGTGGTTTAGATCTGGAGCGGCTTCACATTTTGGCGCTTTTCTCTGAGAGCCACTCCCACTACACTCCTCCCGCTTACCCTGATTATAAAATACAAAAGGTGAGTGTCCAGACTAAGAAAAGGACAGTACAAGTCGTCCCTATAAAAACCAGCTACAACTTATTTTCTACTCACTGACACTAAGCCATCCAGAGAAGCCAGAAGGAAGCTGTTAACCCCCTGAAGACCGCTACTGCTGAGCAGAATAGGCAGTCAAACACATGTTATTTAACACGGAACGGAACCCTCACAGAAATCTGGAATAGATTGCAGACATTTCGTTAGTTATAGCTGCTATCAACAACAGACGTTATGAAGCTTTGCGCACCAAAGGCCAGCAATCTACAATGAATTGTTTTTGGAAGACAGTGTTTATCGCTGTTTACCACCATGTGTTTTTCTACATTACGGAATCCTCCGTGCTTTCTACAATTACAGTCGTTTTGAATGACACTGTCACACTCCGCTTCTTTGGATCATGTCACGGTGATGTCGAATGGAAGCATCGCCATGAGAGTAAATCAACAGGTGTTACACACACCACGGTCGCTACACTGCACCAAGGAGATTTCACTCCCGGAGTGGGCTTTGAGAACAGGGTTAAACGCGGGGATGGAGACCTCTATCTCAACATCTCCTCTGTTGTATTTAATGACAACGGGTGGTTTGAGTGTCACTGCGGTAAGACTCAAGAAGATGTACAGTTTGTAGTTTTATTCTCCATTGTTGTAGGTAAACCTGCTCTTGTTGGATCTAATTTTCAACTCAACTTCTATGGATTAACAGAAAAACAAACTCCTGACAGTGAGGTACACGTCTACTGTGAAAAGGATGGACAGACCGTAATGAATGTCACGGCAGGGAATATAACGTATGGTCCTCGGTTTGAGAACTGGGATTCTTGGTCCAACGATGCTTATAGACAGGGACACATTTCTCTCTCTCTCACTGACTTGAGCCGTTCTGATCAGGGGACATACCTGTGCCTCCTCGGCCCTGACAAACAGACGAGAGGAAATCCAGACTATGTCTCTCTCACTGTCACTACTAGAGAAAACTGTTCTGAGGACACAGGAACCCAGTTAACATGGATAAAGATAGTGTTAGCATTTGCAGTATTAGGGTGTGTGAGTTTTCTTACCTTCAGAATGTGGCCTCAGTGGTCCAGAAGGAACTGTTCAGGATTTATCTTTCGTCGCAGCCCCAGGGGATCACCATAGCCTTCAAAAGAGTCCCAACAGAGTTCTGATGGTCATAGTGATGAGATACCATGTGTCCTGAGAGGGAGAAAGAAACCAGAGAGGTGAATGGATCCTCTACCATCATAGAGATGGAGGAGTTACTCTAGCCTGGTCCCAGACCTGTGTGTGTGTGTGTGTGTGTGTGTGTGTGTGTGTGTGTGTGTGTGTGTGTGTGTGTGTGTGTGTGTGTGTGTGTGTGTGTGTGTGTGTGTGTGTGTGTGTGTGTGTGTGTGTGTGTGTGTGTGTGTGTGTGTGTGTGTGTGTGTAGCCAAGCCATTAGATGTAGGCCTAGTTAAGATGATTATGGAATTAAAATAGAGTTTGAGAGTTAGTTGGGAACAACAAGAGACTTTTTACGCTTTGGTCAGTTAGTCATTGTTTCTTCAGTTTCTCCTGCTTTCATCTCCTGTAATTCATAATACTATCAATGTATAATGTGCCTGTTTGGTTCCTGCTGTATTTGTAATATTATTGATATCTGGAACTGATTACTGGTCATCCTGCAGATGTGAGAAGGATCAAATTAACACGGTGAAGGATTTTATGACGTTAATGTATTTTATATTACCACTTTTAATACCAAGTTGTAAGTTTCATTTTGCATTTTTAAATGGAATGTAGTTTATTATGAAATGTATGAATAAAATATTTGTTTTAATTCAACTATTCTAATGATTTTTCTTCCATTAATTTATAAATAAATAAAATAAAAAGACAATAAAGCTGTCAAATCCATTTTACATTTGTATTCATTGTGTATCCAAGTTTAATTTTGGATTATATACTGAATTGTCAGATCACAAAGGATATTTGGTAGTGCAGAATTCTATTCATGATTAATGTTCCACATCAAATGACAAATACAAACCTTCAATGTTGTTCTACAAGATCAGACACAAAACAACAAAACATTTAACTAGGTGGTTTACAATATGTGTGAGGATGGATGTTTGACAAGGTACAACATAGCTAAAAATATTATATATTATTTGAAAAAATCTTAATGAACGAATTTTTTTAACCTTTATTTAACTCACCAAGTCATTTTAGAACAAATTCTTATTTACAATGAAGACATACACGGGCCAAACCCAGACAACACTGGGCCAATTGTGTACCACCCATGGGACTCCCAATCACGGCCGGTTGTGATACAGCCTGGATTCAAACCAGGTGTCTGTAGTGAGACCTCTAGCGCTGAGATGCAGTGCCTTAGACCGCTGCACCACTCGGAAGCCCAAATGTAGCATTGTAGTCCACAGATTCATAACTAAGCTGCACACTCAGCTGAAAAAAACTGATAAAATGCAGGAAAAAATATATGAATTTGTCTTTTCATTCAAAGGCAACAATAAAGGTGCTACTCTGTCGTTCATTTAGTACTTAACTTGGTGATGGAAAAGGAACATCCAACACGCCTCTTTCATATACATTACATTCCCATGCAGCTCTACACTAGTCTGATCCCAGAACAGTTTGTGCTCTCATTATGAAGACGTGACATCACAATACCATTAAGGAGTTGGTAAGAGATCAGAAACAGACTGACACCCAGGATAACTCTACACTAGCCTGATCCCAGAACAGTTTGTGCTCTCATTATGAAGACGTGACAGTACCATTAAGGAGTTGGTAAGAGATCAGAAACAGACTGACACCCAGGATAACTAGTTTTCACATTTCTCACATGCAAATACTGTCTGTCTCCTAACATTTGTCCTTCTAGTGCTGTAATAGTTACATTGTGGAACTTGCCTAAAACATGATTTTAGACCATGCTCAAAGAACACAGTTTAAAAATATATTTCACACTTGTAACACACAAATGGTACAAACTGTCTGATGTATTTCATCTTTTATCCACACAACAGTTCTATCCTGATTAGTGTTAGAGAAATTCTCAACTGTATTTTAAATTAAACAAACTTGAGTTATTAAAGTGTGAAAACAGTCCGAGACTAAGGCCCTGATCCAAGCTGAGGCCCTGGGCCCTAAATCAGGGTTGTCAAACTCATTCCATGGAGGACTGAGTGTATGCTGGTTTTTGATATTTCCCTTCACTTTGTGTCCAATTAAGACCTAGACAACCAGGTGAGGGGAGTTTCTAACTAATCAATGACCTTAATTGATTAATCAGGTATAAGAGAGGGGTGAAAACCTGCAGACACTCTGCCCTCCATGAATGAGTTTGACACATGTGCCCTATATTCTCAGATGGCAGGGATGTAAGCAGTGATGTATAACCCCTGGCTCATCAGGCCATGCAGATGGAGATGGTAGACTATATGTCTCTCTTGTCATTATATGTTGCCCTAGAAGACTGCTGTTATGATGAAGACGTCACGTCTACAGATGTTATCTCATGAGCATTGCATTCTCTCAAGATGCAGACGTAAAAATATATATTTCTCCACTCCTGTTCCCAAGTCCAAACTTTGCCTAAATTCAGTGTATAATTTTACTGCAAGAAATGCTTACTTCTGCAGGAGATATTATTAAGGCTATAGTCCTATTTACACTGGACTAGCATTAAGAGAAGACGTTGGTTATGTATTTATTACCCCAGAATGTCCGTTTTCCAAACTGCCCCTCTAATTCTTTCTTTTTTTTCTATAAATTGACATCTATGACAGAAGCCTGGAGTTGTTTTTTAGGCGTCAAAATACAGTCCAGGTGATAACAGGTTACAGTAATAACTCCAGCTTGGTTCCCAAGTTTCTAAACCATACCAAACCATATTTGGTATAGTGTCGCAATAATATTTGAATTGAGGAAGTGTGTTCATAATCATGGGGATATTTTATCGATCCGCAGTAGAAGATGTCCTAAATGAAACCCAGCCTTCAGATGTGAGGTAAACAGCTAGGCCTAACTTCCACTTGCGTTTTTAGGCTATGGATGAGAAAGTGAACTTGTACCAAACAATGTCGCTGTATTATAGGTGCAACTATTGGATTAGTAAGCAAACATATATTTGTGATCGTCCAGAAATGTATTTTTCCCAGAATTCCTGTTTCTAACCTGTGTTTGAAAGCTGTTAAATTGAGTGCATTATAACATACTTATAACAAACTCGCTAGAGCGTGATTGGACAAGGACATCCCGTCCAGCCAAACCCTCCCCTAACCCGGGCCAATTGTGAGCCGCCTCATGTGTCTCCCGATCACGGCCAGCTGCAACACAGCCTGGAATCAAAAATCTCAAATTTGGACTCATCAGACCAAAGAACAGATTTCCACCGGTCTAATGTCCATTGCTCATGTTTCTTGGCCCAAGCAAGTCTCTTCTTCTTATTGATGTCATTTAGTAGTGGTTTCTTTGCAGCAATTCGACCTTGAAGGCCTGATTCACGCAGTCTCCTCTGAACAGTTGATGTTTACATTTACATTTAAGTCATTTAGCAGACGCTCTTATCCAGAGCGACTTACAAATTGGAAAGTTCATACATATTCATCCATATTCATCCTGGATGTTGAGATGTGTCTGTTACTTGAACTCTGTGAAGCATTTATTTGGCTGCAATTTCTAAGGTGCAGTTAACTCTAATGAACTTGTCCTCTGCAGCAGAGGTAACTCTGGTTCTTCCTTTCCTGTGGCGGTCCTCATGAGAGCCAGTTTCATCATAGCACTTGATGGTTTTTGCGGCTGCACTTGAAGAAACTTTCAATGTTCTTGAAATGTTCCGTATTGACTGACCTTCATGTCTTAAAGTAATGATGGATTTTCATTTCTCTTTGCTTATTTGAGCTGTTCTTGCCATAATATGGACTTTGTCTTTTACCAAATAGGGCTATCTATTGTGTACCACCCCAACATTGTCACAACACAACTGATTGGCTCAAATGCACTAAAAAGGAAAGAAATTCTACAAATGACCTTTTAACAAGGCACACCTGTTAATTGAAATTCATTCCAGGTGACTACATAATGAAGCTAGTTGAGAAAATGCCAAGAGTGTGCAAAGCTGTCATCAAGGCAAAGGGTGTCTATTTTGAAGTATCTCAAATATAAAATGTATTTTTTATTTGTTTAACACTTTTTTTGGCTACTACATGATTCCATATGTGCTATTTCATAGTTTTGATTTCTTCACTATTCTTCTACAACGTAGAAAACATGACAAATAAAGAAAAACCCTGGAATGAGTAGGTGTGTCCAAACTTTTGACTGGTACTGTATATATTTTAGGAGGGGCTCTGCACGTACGTGTCACGCCCTGACCATAGTTTGCTTTGTATGTTTCTATGTTTTGGTTGGTCAGGGTGTGATCTGATTGGGCATTCTATGTTGTATGTCTGGTTTGTCTATTTCTATGTGTTTGGCCTGATATGGTTCTCAATCAGAGACAGGTGTTTTGCGTTGTCTCTGATTGGGAACCATATTTAGGTAGCCTGTTTTGTATTGTGGGTTGTGGGTTATTGTCTATGTGTAGTGTTTGTGTCAGCACTAGTTTTCATTAGCTTCACGTTCGTCGTTTATTGTTTTGTATAGTTTGTCAAGTGTTCTTCATTTTTTTGTCTTCGTTAAATAAATCAAGTATGTATTCATTTCACGCTGCGCCTTGGTCCTCCTCTCTTCCACGTTACGATGAGCGTGACAGTACGTTCATGGACAACTTCGATCTACTAAAGCCAGCACTCTGCTGTTTTCAAACTTTTGCGTAAGGATTAAGCATTTACCTGTCTCATATCATTTCGCTTGCGCTCAGATGGGAGGGGTGTACATATTTGAGGTGTGTCCTTAAAATCGTGATAAGTACTAATTTCAGCCAGCGCTGGTAGGGATATGTAATACCAACCAGAAGCTGGTTTTAGCAATATTATGGCATGAATTATGACAGTGGAAGCAGAGCCTATCCAGTCCTGATGCACACTGCCCATATGCGCTAAACAGTCATGTGCTTTAGGTGCCTGTATAGGCTACTCTATATTTATAAACAAACAAAACATTTTTTTCCCCGTTTTGTTTTACGTGATTAAAACTAAACATGGCCTTCATTGAGAGGAGGGGAGGCTATGTGTGTAAAAAAAAATGGTCCTGCTCAATGCAATTACCAGTAGTCAAGACTGTCGATGAAGGGTTTGTTTGGTTCGTGAGACCGATTGGAAATACATCTTAATCAACAAAGCTATTTTAAAAGGTCAAGTTTGAGAGGAGAAAAATTGTGAGCTGACATTTGCTGCCCTTTTTATATTGTAGGCAGGCCTACATTATTTTAATCATGTAGCTCCGGTTTTGGGCATGCATAAAACACTCTCCATCATGTAGGCTACATGTGTAGGACTACATTACTTTAGCTATGAAGCTGTCACGCCTGCTCCCGCTCCCCCTCTCTGGCGCTCCGAGGGCACCATGCTGCCCATCATTACTCACACTTGTCACCATCGTTACGCGCATCAGCGCTTCATTGGACTCACCTGGACTCCTTCACTTTATTGATTGCTCCCTCTATATCTGTCTATTCCTCAGTTTGATCCCCGTGTCAGCATTACTGTTGTTATGTTTCACTTGTCCAGACGCTGTCCGTGGTTTGCTTCATGTCTGTTATTTATTAAATATTCACTCCCTGTACTTGACTCTCGTCTCACAGCGTCTGTCCTCACAGTAGCTCCCGTTTAGGACGTGCGTAAAACCCCCACATGTAGGCTACATGTGTCCCATCATGAAACTACATATGACAATCTAGTTGAACACCTCGTATTTACAAGATATTTTTGTGTTACAATATCTTGTTTTCTGCTTCATATGTTCAAAACCCAAGCCCTACATAGGCTACCCCTTACCCTCAGCTCGCCTCCAAACACTTACACCTCCAACGGACCTGCTGTCAACTGTTGTCAAAAGGTGAACTGCTGTCAACTGTTGTCAAAAAGTGAACTGCTGTCAAAAGGTGAACTGCTGTCAACTGTTGTCAAAAACGTGAACTGCTGTCAAAGAGTGAACTGCTGTCAAAAGGTGAACTGCTGTCAACTGTTGTCAAAAAGGTGAACTGCTGTCAACTGTTGTCAAAAAGTGAACTGCTGTCAACTGTTGTCAAAAAGTGAACTGCTGTCAACTGTTGTCAAAAAGTGAACTGCTGTCAAAGAGTGAACTGCTGTCAACTGTTGTCAAAAAGTGAACTGCTGTCAACTGTTGTCAAAAAGTGAACTGCTGTCAACTGTTGTCAAAAAGTGAACTGCTGTCAACTGTTGTCAAAAAGTGAACTGCCGTCAAAAAGTGAACTGCTGTCAACTGTTGTCAAAAAGGTGAACTGCTGTCAAAGAGTGAACTGCTGTCAAAAGGTGAACTGCTGTCAACTGTTGTCAAAAAGGTGAACTGCTGTCAACTGTTGTCAAAAAGTGAACTGCTGTCAACTGTTGTCAAAAAGTGAACTGCTGTCAACTGTTGTCCAAAGGTGAACTGCTGTCAAAGAGTGAACTGCTGTCAACTGTTGTCAAAAAGTGAACTGCTGTCAACTGTTGTCAAAAGGTGAACTGCTGTCAAAAAGTGAACTGCTGTCAAAAGGTGAACTGCTGTCAACTGTTGTCAAAAGGTGAACTGCTGTCAAAAAGTGAACTGCTGTCAAAAAGTGAACTGCTGTCAAAAAGTGAACTGCTGTCAACTGTTGTCAAAAAGTGAACTGCTGTCAAAGAGTGAATTGCTGTCAAAGAGTGAACTGTTGTCAAAAAGTGAACTGCTGTCAAAAGGTGAACTGCTGTCAACTGTTGTCAAAAAGTGAACTGCTGTCAAAGAGTGAACTGCTGTCAAAGAGTGAACTGCTGTCAAAGAGTGAACTGCTGTCAAAAAGTGAACTGTTGTCAAAAAGTGAACTGCTGTCAAAGAGTGAACTGCTGTCAAAAAGTGAACTCTTGTCAAAAAGTGAACTGCTGTCAAAGAGTGAACTGCTGTCAAAGAGTGAACTGCTGTCAAAAAGTGAACTGCTGTCAACTGCTGTCAAAAGGTGAACTGATGTCAACTGTTGTGAAAAGGTGAATAGTGTGAAGGGAGCACTTCTGGAGTTGAACTTCTGTGATGTCATCACAGCAGCAGATATCCCTACATGGCTTTCAGAAGATACTTTGAACTCATCCACAATAGTGACATCCACAATGGTGACATCCACAATGGTGACATCCACAATAGTGACATCCACAATAGTGACATCCACAATGGTGACATCCACAATAGTGACATCCACAATGGTGACATCCACAATGGTGACATCCACAATGGTGACATCCACAATATTGACATCCACAATGGTGACATCCACAATGGTGACATCCACAATGGTGACATTCACAATGGTGACATCCACAATGGTGACATGCACAATAGTGACATCCACAATAGTGACATCCACAATAGTGACATCCACAATGGTGACATCCACAATGGTGACATCCACAATAGTGACATCCACAATAATGACATCCACAATAGTGACATCCACAATGGTGACATCCACAATAGTGACATCCACAATAGTGACATCCACAATGGTGACATCCACAATAGTGACATCCACAATAGTGACATCCACAATGGTGACATCCACAATAGTGACATCCACAATGGTGACATCCACAATAGTGACATCCACAATAGTGACATCCACAATGGTGACATCCACAATAGTGACATCCACAATGGTGACATCCACAATAGTGACATCCACAATAGTGACATCCACAATAGTGACATCCACAATGGTGACATCCACAATAGTGACATCCACAATAATGACATCCACAATAGTGACATCCACAATGGTGACATCCACAATGGTGACATCCACAATGGTGACATCCACAATAGTGACATCCACAATAGTGACATCCACAATAGTGACATCCACAATGGTGAGATCCACAATGGTGACATCCACAATAGTGACATCCACAATAGTGACATCCACAATAGTGACATCCACAATGGTGACATCCACAATGGTGACTTCCACAATGGTGACATCCACAATAGTGACATTCACAATGGTGACATCCACAATGGTGACATCCACAATAGTGACATCCACAATAGTGACATCCACAATAGTGACATCCACAATGGTGAGATCCACAATGGTGACATCCACAATAGTGACATCCACAATAGTGACATCCACAATAGTGACATCCACAATAGTGACATCCACAATAGTGACATCCACAATGGTGACATCCACAATGGTGACATCCACAATGGTGACATCCACAATGGTGACATCCACAATAGTGACATCCACAATGGTGACATCCACAATAGTGACATCCACAATAGTGACATCCACAATGGTGACATCCACAATGGTGACATCCACAATAGTGACATCCACAATAGTGACATCCACAATAGTGACATCCACAATGGTGACATCCACAATAGTGACATCCACAATGGTGACATCCACAATAGTGACATCCACAATAGTGACATCCACAATGGTGACATCCACAATAGTGACATCCACAATAGTGACATCCACAATAGTGACATCCACAATGGTGACATCCACAATAGTGACATCCACAATAATGACATCCACAATAGTGACATCCACAATGGTGACATCCACAATGGTGACATCCACAATGGTGACATCCACAATGGTGACATCCACAATAGGGACATCCACAATAGTTACATCCACAATAGTGACATCCACAATAGTGACATCCACAATGGTGAGATCCACAATGGTGACATCCACAATAGTGACATCCACAATAGTGACATCCACAATAGTGACATCCACAATGGTGACATCCACAATGGTGACATCCACAATAGTGACATCCACAATGGTGACATCCACAATAATGACATCCACAATGGTGACATCCACAATAATGACATCCACAATAGTGACATCCACAATAGTGACACCCACAATGGTGACATCAACAATAGTGACATCCACAATGGTGACATCCACAATAGTGACATCCACAATAGTGACATCCACAATGGTGACATCCACAATAGTGACATCCACAATAATGACATCCACAGTAGTGACATCCACAATGGTGACATCCACAATAGTGACATCCACAATGGTGACATCCACAATGGTGACATTCACAATGGTGACATCCACAATAGTGACATCCACAATAGTGACATCCACAATGGTGACATCCACAATGGTGACATCCGCAATAGTGACATCCACAATGGTGACATCCACAATAATGACATCCACAATAGTGACATCCACAATGGTGACATCCACAATAGTGACATCCACAATAGTGACATCCACAATAGTGACATCCACAATAGTGACATCCACAATAGTGACATCCACAATAATGACATCCACAGTAGTGACATCCACAATGGTGACATCCACAATAGTGACATCCACAATGGTGACATCCACAATGGTGACATTCACAATGGTGACATCCACAATAGTGACATCCACAATAGTGACATCCACAATGGTGACATCCACAATGGTGACATCCGCAATAGTGACATCCACAATGGTGACATCCACAATAATGACATCCACAATAGTGACATCCACAATGGTGACATCCACAATAGTGACATCCACAATAGTGACATCCACAATAGTGACATCCACAATAGTGACATCCACAATAGTGACATCCACAATGGTGACAATCAAGTAAACTAAAATTAGGCATTACAGCATCAGTCTACAAACAAACACTTTACAAAGTTGTAAAGGTTCAACAAGTCCCACAATGGTGTGGGAATTCACCCCACAGAGGCTATTATTCCTCAGGTTGAAATAGAACTACAAAGGCTCTGCTCGCTCACCCCCTTCTGGTGAGTTTTGACCAGTAGGCCTTTGTATATCAGGAAGCCAAAAGAATGGCTCTCAAAGAAAGATTGAACGGCTCATCACCACTAGTTTTCTTGATAGCAGTATGGACAGACTGTGCTTAATGTCACGGCAGGGAACATAACATATGGTTCTGGGTTTGAGAGAAGGGTATCCGTGTCCATGGATGGTTATGGTTATTGTTGGTGTAACATACTGCCACCTAGTGTTAGCAATAAGAACACTGCCGTCTTCCTCACACCATCCAGCCGTTATTCCCCCAACCAGGAACACTACAGCTGCTTGTCGAAATCAAACCCCTTTTCACCCTAAACTAGCAGACTAATCCTACTATCATTACCCATATCAACCATGTCCCTGTGCCCTCAGTGCCCCATTATAATAAATCATAATATCATAGCTCATACTATAATTGTAGACGCTATATCATTATATTGCTGTGGTACAGAAATTATCTGACAGTTCTAAGTTTATTCAAGTAACTGAATTAATTTTATTCAAGTAGCATATTTGCCATTTGCAAGTATTAATAGTAATTCATACATTGGAATTATTCGTTGGAGATCTCTCACATATAGTACAAAGTACACAGGGGTATATAGTAAAACAGTCACAAATAGAACATTCATAAATATTATCAATAGAACTACAATAAAAAGTGCAGAGTGGTAAGAATAGAATAAAAATACAGTCAAAAAATCTAAAGTGCTAAAAACAGCAGACGTGTAGATGTGCAGGGGTGAAGTTGGGAGCCACACTATCGCTCAGAGCCTGTAGAGAGACACTGATGAAGTGTGTGTGAGTCGTGCTGGTGGCTGGTGGCGACGGCAGAGTAGAGCGTGACATGTCAGTTTGTTCCTGAGGAGAGGTGTTTTCTTGGTCTTGGATCCACAGAGTGACAGCAGAATGTTCCATTTATTCTATGGTTCTTTCCTTCCCTTCTTATTTCTGCCACCATGGCATGATCCTTAGCAGGGGGGTGTAACTGGGTCATTCAAAATCACTGTTATAATGATAGGAAGAGACACGGAGGATTTTGCAACAAGTGCAAATAGGAAAATAGTCATTACACTTTTGCTCTTCATCTGAGTGTTACTGACTTCTGGCTGCTTAGTCCTTCTTCTGATGATTGTTGACAATTTCCTTCTGACTTCATTGTACTTAGCACATGCTGTATTAAATCTAAATCTACTCAACCCCCTTTACTGAGAGTTGGACTGCTCCTCCCCCTTACCTACGGATATTGAACTGCTCCGCCCCCTTACAGAGAGTTGGACTGTTGACCCCACCTTACCTACGGATATTGAACTGCTCCTCCCCCTTACAGAGAGTTGGACTGTTGACCCCACCTTACCTACGGATATTGAACTGCTCCTCCCCCTTACAGAGAGTTGGACTGTTGACCCCACCTTACCTACGGATATTGAACTGCTCCTCCCCCTTGCAGAGAGTAGGACTGTTGACCCCACCTTACCTACGGATATTGAACTGCTCTTCCCTTTTACTGAGATTTGGAGATGGTGCTTCAGGACATGCTGGTGCTCTATTGTTACCTAGGAGATGTTTTCTTTTCACAGAGTTTATTCCGTGGTTCATCCCTTCCCTTCTTATCTCTGGGACTCATGTTCAGGTTTAGAGATGTTTACTGGCAGCTCCTCCATCTCTATGTGAACAGTTTAGAAATGTTTACAGTCAGATAATGATTCACCTTTCTGTTTTCTCCTGATCTCAGAGGCTCCTCCTCAGTACCATCATCATCCAAATTATCTCTGTTTTTCTGTCTTTCCATGGATAAGACCTGCAAGTGTTACCTTCCAACACATGGAGACCTCTTGTTAGATAATATTACTACTATTGAGCAAGCATGGCTGGAGAGACTTCCCACCATATTCCTACAACCACTCCATTCATTATAAATCCATGAGAGGAGGTGTATAAATGAACAGTTCAGGAGAAGAGTAGAGAATTAGAATGTAGCCCCCTAGTCTCTTCATCTGCTCAAACAGATTGGGAAAAATAGGCCCGACCTGGATTTATTAACCAACATCCCAACTACCCTGCTTTTTCCACAGGGTGGAGCTCATTACCCAGTATTATATAGAATGTGAGACTGGGCCTCTCTATTCTCACCATAAATCTAGGGGTGTGGGGGGGTTTCTATCTTGGTAATGGGTGCTGTTTTTTCAACCTTTTCTATTGCTACAGAAAACGACCAGGTAATATACTCTCTGGCTACACTGGATACCCCCAAGCCATAAGACTCCTGAACAGGTAACCAAATGGCTACCCAGACTATTTGCATTGTGTGCCCCCCCCCCCCCCCAACCCCTCTTTTACGCTGTTGCTACTCTCTGTTTGTCAAATATGCATAGTCACTTTAATTTTTTTACTTAGCTATTGTTCACCTAACACCTTTTTTGCACTATTGGTTAGAGCCTGTAAGTAAGCATTTCACTGTAAGGTCTACACCTGTTGTATTCGGCGCACGTGACAAATAAACTTTGATTTGATTTACTCTGAAATAAATAGATTCAGTAACATATTTCTGAGACTAAAACCTGAGCCCAACCCTGTCCTGGATGCCCTGCAGGGTTACTGTTACTGTCCTGGATGCCCAGCAGGGTTACTGCTACAGTCCTGGATGACCAGCAGGGTTACTGTTACTGTCCTGGATGCCCTGCAGGGTTACTGTTACTGTCCTGGATGCCCAGCAGGGTTACTGCTACTGTCCTGGATGCCCAGCAGGGTTACTGCTACTGTCCTGGATGCCCAGCATGGTTACTGTTACTGTCCTGGATGCCCAGCAGGGTTACTGTTACTGCCCTGAATGACCAGCAGGGTTACTGCTACTGTCCTGGATGCCCTGCAGGGTTACTGTTACTGTCCTGGATGCCCTGCAGGGTTACTGTTACTGTCCTGGATGCCCAGCAGGGTTACTGCTACTGTCCTGGATGCCCAGCAGGGTTACTGCTACTGTCCTGGATGCCCAGCAGGGTTACTGTTACTGTCCTGGATGCCCAGCAGGGTTACTGCTACTGTCCTAGATGCCCAGCAGGGTTACTGTTACTGTCCTGGATGCCCAGCAGGGTTACTGTTACTGTCCTGGATGCCCAGCAGGGTTACTGCTACTGTCCTGGATGCCCAGCAGGGTTACTGTTACTGTCCTGGATGCCCAGCAGGATTACTGCTACTGTCCTGGATGCCCAGCAGGGTTACTGTTACTGTCCTGGATGCCCAGCAGGGTTACTGCTACTGTCCTGGATGCCCAGCAGGGTTACTGCTACTGTCCTGGATTCCCAGCAGGGTTACTGCTACTGTCCTGGATGCCCTGCAGGGTTACTGTTACTGTCCTGGATGCCCAGCAGGGTTACTGCTACTGTCCTGGATGCCCAACAGGGTTACTGTTACTGTCCTGGATGCCCAGCAGGGTTACTGCTACTGTCCTGGATGCCCAGCAGGCCTACTGCTACTGTCCTGGATGACCAGCAGGGTTACTGCAACTGTCCTGGATGCCCAGCAGGGTTACTGTTACTGTCCTGGATGCCCAGCAGGGTTACTGCTACTGTCCTGGATGCCCAGCAGGGTTACTGTTACTGTCCTGGATGCCCAGCAGGGTTACTGGTACTGTCCTGGATGCCCAGCAGGGTTACTGCTACTGTCCTGGATGCCCTGCAGGGTTACTGTTACTGTCCTGGATGCCCAGCAGGGTTACTGCTACTGTCCTGGATGCCCAGCAGGGTTACTGTTACTGTCCTGGATGCCCAGCAGGGTTACTGCTACTGTCCTGGATGCCCAGCAGGCCTACAGCTACTGTCCTGGATGACCAGCAGGGTTACTGCAACTGTCCTGGATGCTCTGCAGGGTTACTGCTACTGTCCTGGATGCCCAGCAGGGTTACTGCTACTGTCCTGGATGCCCAGCAGGGTTACTGCTACTGTCCTGGATGCCCAGCAGGGTTACTGCTACTGTCCTGGATGCCTAGCAGGCCTACTGCTACTGTCCTGGATGACCAGCAAGGTTACTGCTACTGTCCTGGATGCCCAGAAGGGTTACTGCTAATGTCCTGGATATCCAGAAGGGTTACTGCTACTGTCCTGGATGCCCAGCAAGCCTACTGCTACTGTCCTGGATGCCCAGCATGGTTACTGCTACTGTCCTGGATGCCCAGCAGGGTTACTGCTACTGTCCTGGATGACCAGCAGGGTTACTGCGACTGTCCTGGATGACCAGTAGGGTTACTGTTACTGTCCTGGATGCCCAGCAGGGTTACTGCTACTGTCCTGGATGCCCAGCAGGCCTACTGCTACTGTCCTGGATGACCAGCAAGGTTACTGCTACTGTCCTGGATGCCCAGAAGGGTTACTGCTAATGTCCTGGATGCCCAGAAGGGTTACTGCTACTGTCCTGGATGCCCAGCAAGCCTACTGCTACTGTCCTGGATGCCCAGCATGGTTACTGCTACTGTCCTGGATGCCCAGCAGGGTTACTGCTACTGTCCTGGATGACCAGCAGGGTTACTGCGACTGTCCTGGATGACCAGTAGGGTTACTGTTACTGTCCTGGATGCCCAGCAGGGTTACTGCTACTGTCCTGGATGCCCAGCAGGGTTACTGCTACTGTCCTGGATGCCCAGCAGGGTTACTGTTACTGTCCTGGATGCCCAGCAGGGTTACTGCTACTGTCCTGGATGCCCAGCAGGGTTACTGTTACTGTCCTGGATGACCAGCAAGGTTACTGCTACTGTCCTAGATGCCCAGCAGGGTTACTGTTACTGTCCTGGATGCCCAGCAGGGTTACTGTTACTGTCCTGGATGCCCAGTAGGGTTACTGCTACTGTCCTGGATGCCCAGCAGGGTTACTGTTACTGTCCTGGATGCCCAGCAGGATTACTGCTACTGTCCTGGATGCCCAGCAGGGTTACTGTTACTGTCCTGGATGCCCAGCAGGGTTACTGCTACTGTCCTGGATGCCCAGCAGGGTTACTGCTACTGTCCTGGATGCCCTGCAGGGTTACTGTTACTGTCCTGGATGCCCAGCAGGGTTACTGCTACTGTCCTGGATGACCAGCAGGGTTACTGCAACTGTCCTGGATGCCCAGCAGGGTTACTGCTACAGTCCTGGATGACCAGCAGGGTTACTGTTACTGTCCTGGGTGCCCTGCAGGGTTACTGTTACTGTCCTGGATGCCCGGCAGGGTTACTGCTACTGTCCTGGATGCCCAGCAGGGTTACTGCTACTGTCCTGGATGCCCAGCATGGTTACTGTTACTGTCCTGGATGCCCAGCAGGGTTACTGTTACTGTCCTGGATGACCAGCAGGGTTACTGCTACTGTCCTGGATGCCCTGCAGGGTTACTGTTACTGTCCTGGATGCCCTGCAGGGTTACTGTTACTGTCCTGGATGCCCAGCAGGGTTACTGCTACTGTCCTGGATGCCCAGCAGGGTTACTGCTACTGTCCTGGATGCCCTGCAGGGTTACTGTTACTGTCCTGGATACCCTGCAGGGTTACTGTTACTGTCCTGGATGCCCAGCAGGGTTACTGCTACTGTCCTGGATGCCCAGCAGGGTTACTGCTACTGTCCTGGATGCCCAGCAGGGTTACTGTTACTGTCCTGGATGCCCAGCAGGGTTACTGCTACTGTCCTGGATGCCCAGCAGGGTTACTGTTACTGTCCTGGATGACCAGCAAGGTTACTGCTACTGTCCTAGATGCCCAGCAGGGTTACTCTTACTGTCCTGGATGCCCAGCAGGGTTACTGCTACTGTCCTGGATGCCCAGCAAGCCTACTGCTACTGTCCTGGATGCCCAGCATGGTTACTGCTACTGTCCTGGATGCCCAGCAGGGTTACTGCTACTGTCCTGGATGACCAGCAGGGTTACTGCGACTGTCCTGGATGACCAGTAGGGTTACTGTTACTGTCCTGGATGCCCAGCAGGGTTACTGCTACTGTCCTGGATGCCCAGCAGGGTTACTGCTACTGTCCTGGATGCCCAGCAGGGTTACTGTTACTGTCCTGGATGCCCAGCAGGGTTACTGCTACTGTCCTGGATGCCCAGCAGGGTTACTGTTACTGTCCTGGATGACCAGCAAGGTTACTGCTACTGTCCTAGATGCCCAGCAGGGTTACTGTTACTGTCCTGGATGCCCAGCAGGGTTACTGTTACTGTCCTGGATGCCCAGTAGGGTTACTGCTACTGTCCTGGATGCCCAGCAGGGTTACTGTTACTGTCCTGGATGCCCAGCAGGATTACTGCTACTGTCCTGGATGCCCAGCAGGGTTACTGTTACTGTCCTGGATGCCCAGCAGGGTTACTGCTACTGTCCTGGATGCCCAGCAGGGTTACTGCTACTGTCCTGGATGCCCTGCAGGGTTACTGTTACTGTCCTGGATGCCCAGCAGGGTTACTGCTACTGTCCTGGATGACCAGCAGGGTTACTGCAACTGTCCTGGATGCCCAGCAGGGTTACTGCTACAGTCCTGGATGACCAGCAGGGTTACTGTTACTGTCCTGGGTGCCCTGCAGGGTTACTGTTACTGTCCTGGATGCCCGGCAGGGTTACTGCTACTGTCCTGGATGCCCAGCAGGGTTACTGCTACTGTCCTGGATGCCCAGCATGGTTACTGTTACTGTCCTGGATGCCCAGCAGGGTTACTGTTACTGTCCTGGATGACCAGCAGGGTTACTGCTACTGTCCTGGATGCGCTGCAGGGTTACTGTTACTGTCCTGGATGCCCTGCAGGGTTACTGTTACTGTCCTGGATGCCCAGCAGGGTTACTGCTACTGTCCTGGATGCCCAGCAGGGTTACTGCTACTGTCCTGGATGCCCTGCAGGGTTACTGTTACTGTCCTGGATACCCTGCAGGGTTACTGTTACTGTCCTGGATGCCCAGCAGGGTTACTGCTACTGTCCTGGATGCCCAGCAGGGTTACTGCTACTGTCCTGGATGCCCAGCAGGGTTACTGTTACTGTCCTGGATGACCAGCAGGGTTACTGCTACTGTCCTGGATGCCCAGCAGGGTTACTGTTACTGTCCTGGATGACCAGCAAGGTTACTGCTACTGTCCTAGATGCCCAGCAGGGTTACTGTTACTGTCCTGGATGCCCAGCAGGGTTACTGTTACTGTCCTGGATGCCCAGCAGGGTTACTGCAACTGTCCTGGATGCCCAGCAGGGTTACTGTTACTGTCCTGGATGCCCAGCAGGGTTACTGCTACTGTCCTGGATGCCCAGCAGGGTTACTGTTACTGTCCTGGATGCCCAGCAGGGTTACTGGTACTGTCCTGGATGCCCAGCAGGGTTACTGCTACTGTCCTGGATGCCCTGCAGGGTTACTGTTACTGTCCTGGATGCCCAGCAGGGTTACTGCTACTGCCCTGGATGCCCAGCAGGGTTACTGTTACTGTCCTGGATGCCCAGCAGGGTTACTGCTACTGTCCTGGATGCCCAGCAGGCCTACAGCTACTGTCCTGGATGACCAGCAGGGTTACTGCAACTGTCCTGGATGCTCTGCAGGGTTACTGCTACTGTCCTGGATGCCCAGCAGGGTTACTGCTACTGTCCTGGATGCCCAGCAGGGTTACTGCTACTGTCCTGGATGCCCAGCAGGGTTACTGCTACTGTCCTGGATGCCTAGCAGGCCTACTGCTACTGTCCTGGATGACCAGCAAGGTTACTGCTACTGTCCTGGATGCCCAGAAGGGTTACTGCTAATGTCCTGGATATCCAGAAGGGTTACTGCTACTGTCCTGGATGCCCAGCAAGCCTACTGCTACTGTCCTGGATGCCCAGCATGGTTACTGCTACTGTCCTGGATGCCCAGCAGGGTTACTGCTACTGTCCTGGATGACCAGCAGGGTTACTGCGACTGTCCTGGATGACCAGTAGGGTTACTGTTACTGTCCTGGATGCCCAGCAGGGTTACTGCTACTGTCCTGGATGCCCAGCAGGCCTACTGCTACTGTCCTGGATGACCAGCAAGGTTACTGCTACTGTCCTGGATGCCCAGAAGGGTTACTGCTAATGTCCTGGATGCCCAGAAGGGTTACTGCTACTGTCCTGGATGCCCAGCAAGCCTACTGCTACTGTCCTGGATGCCCAGCATGGTTACTGCTACTGTCCTGGATGCCCAGCAGGGTTACTGCTACTGTCCTGGATGACCAGCAGGGTTACTGCGACTGTCCTGGATGACCAGTAGGGTTACTGTTACTGTCCTGGATGCCCAGCAGGGTTACTGCTACTGTCCTGGATGCCCAGCAGGGTTACTGCTACTGTCCTGGATGCCCAGCAGGGTTACTGTTACTGTCCTGGATGCCCAGCAGGGTTACTGCTACTGTCCTGGATGCCCAGCAGGGTTACTGTTACTGTCCTGGATGACCAGCAAGGTTACTGCTACTGTCCTAGATGCCCAGCAGGGTTACTGTTACTGTCCTGGATGCCCAGCAGGGTTACTGTTACTGTCCTGGATGCCCAGTAGGGTTACTGCTACTGTCCTGGATGCCCAGCAGGGTTACTGTTACTGTCCTGGATGCCCAGCAGGATTACTGCTACTGTCCTGGATGCCCAGCAGGGTTACTGTTACTGTCCTGGATGCCCAGCAGGGTTACTGCTACTGTCCTGGATGCCCAGCAGGGTTACTGCTACTGTCCTGGATGCCCTGCAGGGTTACTGTTACTGTCCTGGATGCCCAGCAGGGTTACTGCTACTGTCCTGGATGACCAGCAGGGTTACTGCAACTGTCCTGGATGCCCAGCAGGGTTACTGCTACAGTCCTGGATGACCAGCAGGGTTACTGTTACTGTCCTGGGTGCCCTGCAGGGTTACTGTTACTGTCCTGGATGCCCGGCAGGGTTACTGCTACTGTCCTGGATGCCCAGCAGGGTTACTGCTACTGTCCTGGATGCCCAGCATGGTTACTGTTACTGTCCTGGATGCCCAGCAGGGTTACTGTTACTGTCCTGGATGACCAGCAGGGTTACTGCTACTGTCCTGGATGCCCTGCAGGGTTACTGTTACTGTCCTGGATGCCCTGCAGGGTTACTGTTACTGTCCTGGATGCCCAGCAGGGTTACTGCTACTGTCCTGGATGCCCAGCAGGGTTACTGCTACTGTCCTGGATGCCCTGCAGGGTTACTGTTACTGTCCTGGATACCCTGCAGGGTTACTGTTACTGTCCTGGATGCCCAGCAGGGTTACTGCTACTGTCCTGGATGCCCAGCAGGGTTACTGCTACTGTCCTGGATGCCCAGCAGGGTTACTGTTACTGTCCTGGATGCCCAGCAGGGTTACTGCTACTGTCCTGGATGCCCAGCAGGGTTACTGTTACTGTCCTGGATGACCAGCAAGGTTACTGCTACTGTCCTAGATGCCCAGCAGGGTTACTCTTACTGTCCTGGATGCCCAGCAGGGTTACTGCTACTGTCCTGGATGCCCAGCAAGCCTACTGCTACTGTCCTGGATGCCCAGCATGGTTACTGCTACTGTCCTGGATGCCCAGCAGGGTTACTGCTACTGTCCTGGATGACCAGCAGGGTTACTGCGACTGTCCTGGATGACCAGTAGGGTTACTGTTACTGTCCTGGATGCCCAGCAGGGTTACTGCTACTGTCCTGGATGCCCAGCAGGGTTACTGCTACTGTCCTGGATGCCCAGCAGGGTTACTGTTACTGTCCTGGATGCCCAGCAGGGTTACTGCTACTGTCCTGGATGCCCAGCAGGGTTACTGTTACTGTCCTGGATGACCAGCAAGGTTACTGCTACTGTCCTAGATGCCCAGCAGGGTTACTGTTACTGTCCTGGATGCCCAGCAGGGTTACTGTTACTGTCCTGGATGCCCAGTAGGGTTACTGCTACTGTCCTGGATGCCCAGCAGGGTTACTGTTACTGTCCTGGATGCCCAGCAGGATTACTGCTACTGTCCTGGATGCCCAGCAGGGTTACTGTTACTGTCCTGGATGCCCAGCAGGGTTACTGCTACTGTCCTGGATGCCCAGCAGGGTTACTGCTACTGTCCTGGATGCCCTGCAGGGTTACTGTTACTGTCCTGGATGCCCAGCAGGGTTACTGCTACTGTCCTGGATGACCAGCAGGGTTACTGCAACTGTCCTGGATGCCCAGCAGGGTTACTGCTACAGTCCTGGATGACCAGCAGGGTTACTGTTACTGTCCTGGGTGCCCTGCAGGGTTACTGTTACTGTCCTGGATGCCCGGCAGGGTTACTGCTACTGTCCTGGATGCCCAGCAGGGTTACTGCTACTGTCCTGGATGCCCAGCATGGTTACTGTTACTGTCCTGGATGCCCAGCAGGGTTACTGTTACTGTCCTGGATGACCAGCAGGGTTACTGCTACTGTCCTGGATGCGCTGCAGGGTTACTGTTACTGTCCTGGATGCCCTGCAGGGTTACTGTTACTGTCCTGGATGCCCAGCAGGGTTACTGCTACTGTCCTGGATGCCCAGCAGGGTTACTGCTACTGTCCTGGATGCCCTGCAGGGTTACTGTTACTGTCCTGGATACCCTGCAGGGTTACTGTTACTGTCCTGGATGCCCAGCAGGGTTACTGCTACTGTCCTGGATGCCCAGCAGGGTTACTGCTACTGTCCTGGATGCCCAGCAGGGTTACTGTTACTGTCCTGGATGCCCAGCAGGGTTACTGCTACTGTCCTGGATGCCCAGCAGGGTTACTGTTACTGTCCTGGATGACCAGCAAGGTTACTGCTACTGTCCTAGATGCCCAGCAGGGTTACTGTTACTGTCCTGGATGCCCAGCAGGGTTACTGTTACTGTCCTGGATGCCCAGCAGGGTTACTGCTACTGTCCTGGATGCCCAGCAGGGTTACTGTTACTGTCCTGGATGCCCAGCAGGATTACTGCTACTGTCCTGGATGCCCAGCAGGGTTACTGCTACTGTCCTGGATGCCCTGCAGGGTTACTGTTACTGTCCTGGATGCCCAGCAGGGTTACTGCTACTGTCCTGGATGACCAGCAGGGTTACTGCAACTGTCCTGGATGCCCAGCAGGGTTACTGCTACAGTCCTGGATGACCAGCAGGGTTACTGTTACTGTCCTGGATGCCCTGCAGGGTTACTGTTACTGTCCTGGATGCCCAGCAGGGTTACTGCTACTGTCCTGGATGCCCAGCAGGGTTACTGCTACTGTCCTGGATGCCCAGCATGGTTACTGTTACTGTCCTGGATGCCCAGCAGGGTTACTGTTACTGTCCTGGATGACCAGCAGGGTTACTGCTACTGTCCTGGATGCCCTGCAGGGTTACTGTTACTGTCCTGGATGCCCTGCAGGGTTACTGTTACTGTCCTGGATGCCCAGCAGGGTTACTGCTACTGTCCTGGATGCCCAGCAGGGTTACTGCTACTGTCCTGGATGCCCTGCAGGGTTACTGTTACTGTCCTGGATACCCTGCAGGGTTACTGTTACTGTCCTGGATGCCCAGCAGGGTTACTGCTACTGTCCTGGATGCCCAGCAGGGTTACTGCTACTGTCCTGGATGCCCAGCAGGCTTACTGTTACTGTCCTGGATGCCCAGCAGGATTACTGCTACTGTCCTGGATGCCCAGCAGGGTTACTGTTACTGTCCTGGATGACCAGCAAGGTTACTGCTACTGTCTTAGATGCCCAGCAGGGTTACTGTTACTGTCCTGGATGCCCAGCAGGGTTACTGTTACTGTCCTGGATGCCCAGCAGGGTTACTGCTACTGTCCTGGATGCCCAGCAGGGTTACTGTTACTGTCCTGGATGCCCAGCAGGATTACTGCTACTGTCCTGGATGCCCAGCAGGGTTACTGTTACTGTCCTGGATGCCCAGCAGGGTTACTGCTACTGTCCTGGATGCCCAGCAGGGTTACTGCTACTGTCCTGGATGCCCTGCAGGGTTACTGTTACTGTCCTGGATGCCCAGCAGGGTTACTGCTACTGTCCTGGATGCCCAGCAGGGTTACTGTTACTGTCCTGGATGCCCAGCAGGGTTACTGCTAATGTCCTGGATGCCCAGCAGGCCTACTGCTACTGTCCTGGATGACCAGCAGGGTTACTGCAACTGTCCTGGATGCCCAGCAGGGTTACTGTTACTGTCCTGGATGCCCAGCAGGGTTACTGCTACTGTCCTGGATGCCCAGCAGGGTTACTGTTACTGTCCTGGATGCCCAGCAGGGTTACTGCTAATGTCCTGGATGCCCAGCAGGCCTACTGCTACTGTCCTGGATGACCAGCAGGGTTACTGCAACTGTCCTGGATGCCCAGCAGGGTTACTGTTACTGTCCTTGATGCCCAGCAGGGTTACTGCTACTGTCCTGGATGCCCAGCAGGGTTACTGTTACTGTCCTGGATGCCCAGCAGGGTTACTGCTACTGTCCTGGATGCCCAGCAGGGTTACTGCTACTGTCCTGGATGCCCTGCAGGGTTACTGTTACTGTCCTGGATGCCCAACAGGGTTACTGCTACTGTCCTGGATGCCCAGCAGGGTTACTGTTACTGTCCTGGATGCCCAGCAGGGTTACTGCTACTGTCCTGGATGCCCAGCAGGCCTACTGCTACTGTCCTGGATGACCAGCAGGGTTACTGCAACTGTCCTGGATGCTCTGCAGGGTTACTGCTACTGTCCTGGATGCCCAGCAGGGTTACTGCTACTGTCCTGGATGCCCAGCAGGGTTACTGCTACTGTCCTGGATGCCCAGCAGGGTTACTGCTACTGTCCTGGATGCCTAGCAGGCCTACTGCTACTGTCCTTGATGACCAGCAGGGTTACTGCTACTGTCCTGGATGCCCAGAAGGGTTACTGCTAATGTCCTGGATGCCCAGAAGGGTTACTGCTACTGTCCTGGATGCCCAGCAAGCCTACTGCTACTGTCCTGGATGCCCAGCATGGTTACTGCTACTGTCCTGGATGCCCAGCAGGGTTACTGCTACTGTCCTGGATGACCAGCAGGGTTACTGCGACTGTCCTGGATGACCAGTAGGGTTACTGCTACTGTCCCGGATGTCCAGCAGGTCTACTGCTACTGTCCTGGATGACCAGTAGGGTTACTGCTACTGTCCTGGATGTCCAGTAGGGTTACTGCTACTGTCCTGGATGTCCAGCAGTTCTACTGCTACTGTCCTGGATGCCCAGCAGGGTTACTGCTACTGTCCTGGATGCCCAGCAGGGTTACTGCTACTGTCCCTGGATGCCCAGCAGGCCTACTGCTACTGTCCTGGATGCCCTGCAGGGTTACTGCTACTGTCCTGGATGCCCAGCAGGCCTACTGCTACTGTCCTGGATGCCCAGCATGGTTACTGCTACTGTCCTGGATGCCCAGCAGGGTTACTGCTACTGTCCTGGATGCCCAGCAGGTCTACTGCTACTGTCCTGGATGCCCAGCATGGTTACTGCTACTGTCCTGGATGTCCAGCAGGTCTACTGCTACTGTCCTGGATGCCCAGCAGGGTTACTGTTACTGTCCTGGATGCCCAGCAGGGTTACTGTTACTGTCCTGGATGCCCAGCAAGCCTACTGCTACTGTCCTGGATGCCCAGCAGGGTTACTGCTACTGTCCTGGATGCCCAGCAGGGTTACTGCTACTGTCCTGGATGACCAGCAGGGTTACTGCTACTGTCCTGGATGCCCAGCAGGGTTACTGCTACTGTCCTGGATGCCCAGCAAGCCTATTGCTACTGTCCTGGATGCCCAGCAGGGTTACTGCTACTGTCCTGGATTTCCAGCAGGGTTACTGCTACTGTCCTGGATGACCAGCAGGGTTACTGCTACTGTCCTGGATGACCAGTAGGGTTACTGCTACTGTCCTGGATGTCCAGCAGGTCTACTGCTACTCTCCTGGATGCCCAGCAGCGTTACTGCTACAGTCCTGGATGCCCAGCAGGGTTACTGCTACTGGCCTGGATGCCCAGCACGGTTAATGCTACTGTCCTGGATGCCCAGCAGGGTTACTGTTACTGTCCTGGATGCCCAGCAGGGTTACTGCTACTGTCCTGGATGCCCAGCAGGGTTACTGCAACTGTCCTGGATGCCCAGCAAGCCTATTGCTACTGTCCTGGATGCCCAGCAGGGTTACTGCTACTGTCCTGGATGCCCAGCAGGGTTACTGCTACTGTCCTGGATGACCAGCAGGGTTACTGCTACTGTCCTGGATGCCCAGCAGGGTTACTGCTACTGTCCTGGATGCCCAGCAGGGTTACTGCTACTGTCCTGGATTCCCAGCAGGGTAACTGCTACTGTCCTGGATGCCCAGCAAGCCTACTGCTACTGTCCTGGATGCCCAGCAGGGTTACTGCTACTGTCCTGGATGCCCAGCAGGGTTACTGCTACTGTCCTGGATGCCCAGCAGGGTTACTGCTACTGTCCTGGATGCCCAGCAGGGTTACTGCTACTGTCCTGGATGTCCAGCAGGTCTACTGCTACTGTCCTGGATGACCAGTAGGGTTACTGCTACTGTCCTGGATGTCCAGTAGGGTTACTGCTACTGTCCTGGATGTCCAGCAGTTCTACTGCTACTGTCCTGGATGCCCAGCAGGGTTACTGCTACTGCCCTGGATGCCCAGCAGGGTTACTGCTACTGTCCTGGATGCCCAGCAGGGTTACTGCTACTGTCCCTGGATGCCCAGCAGGCCTACTGCTACTGTCCTGGATGCCCTGCAGGGTTACTGCTACTGTCCTGGATGCCCAGCAGGCCTACTGCTACTGTCCTGGATGCCCAGCATGGTTACTGCTACTGTCCTGTATGCCCAGCAGGGTTACTGCTACTGTCCTGGATGCCCAGCAGGGCTACTGCTACTGTCCTGGATGCCCAGCATGGTTACTGCTACTGTCCTGGATGTCCAGCAGGTCTACTGCTACTGTCCTGGATGCCCAGCAGGGTTACTGTTACTGTCCTTGATGCCCAGCAGGGTTACTGTTACTGTCCTGGATGCCCAGCAGGGTTACTGCTACTGTCCTGGATGCCCAGCAGGGTTACTGCTACTGTCCTGGATGCCCAGAAGGGTTACTGCTACTGTCCTGGATGCCCAGAAGGGTTACTGCTACTGTCCTGGATGCCCAGCAAGCCTACTGCTACTGTCCTGGATGCCCAGCATGGTTACTGCTACTGTCCTGGATGACCAGTAGGGTTACTGCTACTGTCCTGGATGTCCAGCAGGTCTACTGCTACTGTCCTGGATGACCAGTAGGGTTACTGCTACTGTCCTGGATGTCCAGTAGGGTTACTGCTACTGTCCTGGATGTCCAGCAGTTCTACTGCTACTGTCCTGGATGCCCAGCAGGGTTACTGCTACTGACCTGGATGCCCAGCAGGGTTACTGCTACTGTCCTGGATGCCCAGCAGGGTTACTGCTACTGTCCCTGGATGCCCAGCAGGCCTAATGCTACTGTCCTGGATGCCCAGCAGGCCTACTGCTACTGTCCTGGATGCCCAGCATGGTTACTGCTACTGTCCTGGATGCCCAGCAGGGTTACTGCTACTGTCCTGGATGCCCAGCAGGTCTACTGCTACTGTCCGGGATGCCCAGCAGGCCTACTGCTACTGTCCTGGATGCCCAGCATGGTTACTGCTACTGTCCTGGATGCCCAGCAGGGTTACTGCTACTGTCCTGGATGCCCAGCAGGTCTACTGCTACTGTCCTGGATGCCCAGCATGGTTACTGCTACTGTCCTGGATGTTCAGCAGGGTTACTGCTACTGTCCTGGATGCCCAGCATGGTTACTGCTACTGTCCTGGATGCCCAGCAGGGTTACTGCTACTGTCCTGGATGCCCAGCAGGGTTACTGCTACTGTCCTGGATGCCCAGCAGGGTTACTGCTAATGTCCTGGATGACCAGCAGGGTTACTGCTACTGTCCTGGATGCCCAGCAGGGTTACTGCTACTGTCCTGGATGACCAGCAGGGTTACTGCTACTGTCCTGGATGCCCAGCAGGGTTACTGCTACTGTCCTGGATGCCCAGCAGGGTTACTGCTATTGTCCTGGATTCCCAGCAGGGTAACTGCTACTGTCCTGGATGCCCAGCAAGCCTACTGCTACTGTCCTGGATGCCCAGCAGGGTTACTGCTACTGTCCTGGATGCCCAGCAGGGTTACTGCTACTGTCCTGGATGCCCAGCAGGGTTACTGCTACTGTCCTGGATGCCCAGCAGGGTTACTGCTACTGTCCTTGATGTCCAGCAGGTCTACTGCTACTGTCTTGGATGACCAGTAGGGTTACTGCTACTGTCCTGGATGTCCAGTAGGGTTACTGCTACTGTCCTGGATGTCCAGCAGGTCTACTGCTACTCTCCTGGATGCCCAGCAGCGTTACTGCTACAGTCCTGGATGCCCAGCAGGGTTACTGCTACTGGCCTGGATGCCCAGCACGGTTAATGCTACTGTCCTGGATGCCCAGCAGGGTTACTGTTACTGTCCTGGATGCCCAGCAGGGTTACTGCTACTGTCCTGGATGCCCAGCAGGGTTACTGCAACTGTCCTGGATGCCCAGCAAGCCTATTGCTACTGTCCTGGATGCCCAGCAGGGTTACTGCTACTGTCCTGGATGCCCAGCAGGGTTACTGCTACTGTCCTGGATGACCAGCAGGGTTACTGCTACTGTCCTGGATGCCCAGCAGGGTTACTGCTACTGTCCTGGATGCCCAGCAGGGTTACTGCTACTGTCCTGTATGCCCAGCAGGGTTACTGCTACTGTCCAGGATGCCCAGCAGGGCTACTGCTACTGTCCTGGATGCCCAGCATGGTTACTGCTACTGTCCTGGATGTCCAGCAGGGTTACTGCTACTGTCCTGGATGTCCAGCAGGTCTACTGCTACTCTCCTGGATGCCCAGCAGCGTTACTGCTACAGTCCTGGATGCCCAGCAGGGTTACTGCTACTGGCCTGGATGCCCAGCACGGTTAATGCTACTGTCCTGGATGCCCAGCAGGGTTACTGTTACTGTCCTGGATGCCCAGCAGGGTTACTGCTACTGTCCTGGATGCCCAGCAGGGTTACTGCAACTGTCCTGGATGCCCAGCAAGTCTACTGCTACTGTCCTGGATGCCCAGCAGGGTTACTGCTACTGTCCTGGATGCCCAGCAGGGTTACTGCTACTGTCCTGGATGACCAGCAGGGTTACTGCTACTGTCCTGGATGCCCAGCAGGGTTACTGCTACTGTCCTGGATGCCCAGCAGGGTTACTGCTACTGTCCTGGATTCCCAGCAGGGTAACTGCTACTGTCCTGGATGCCCAGCAAGCCTACTGCTACTGTCCTGGATGCCCAGCAGGGTTACTGCTACTGTCCTGGATGCCCAGCAGGGTTACTGCTACTGACCTGGATGCCCAGCAGGGTTACTGCTACTGTCCTGGATGCCCAGCAGGGTTACTGCTACTGTCCCTGGATGCCCAGCAGGCCTACTGCTACTGTCCTGGATGCCCTGCAGGGTTACTGCTACTGTCCTGGATGCCCAGCAGGCCTACTGCTACTGTCCTGGATGCCCAGCATGGTTACTGCTACTGTCCTGTATGCCCAGCAGGGTTACTGCTACTGTCCAGGATGCCCAGCAGGGCTACTGCTACTGTCCTGGATGCCCAGCATGGTTACTGCTACTGTCCTGGATGTCCAGCAGGGTTACTGCTACTGTCCTGGATGCCCAGCAGGGTTACTGTTACTGTCCTTGATGCCCAGCAGGGTTACTGTTACTGTCCTGGATGCCCAGCAGGGTTACTGCTACTGTCCTGGATGCCCAGCAGGGTTACTGCTACTGTCCTGGATGCCCAGAAGGGTTACTGCTACTGTCCTGGATGCCCAGAAGGGTTACTGCTACTGTCCTGGATGCCCAGCAAGCCTACTGCTACTGTCCTGGATGCCCAGCATGGTTACTGCTACTGTCCTGGATGACCAGTAGGGTTACTGCTACTGTCCTGGATGTCCAGCAGGTCTACTGCTACTGTCCTGGATGACCAGTAGGGTTACTGCTACTGTCCTGGATGACCAGTAGGGTTACTGCTACTGTCCTGGATGTCCAGCAGGTCTACTGCTACTGTCCTGGATGCCCAGCAGGGTTACTGCTACTGTCCTGGATGCCCAGCAGGGTTACTGCTACTGACCTGGATGCCCAGCAGGGTTACTGCTACTGTCCTGGATGCCCAGCAGGGTTACTGCTACTGTCCCTGGATGCCCAGCAGGCCTACTGCTACTGTCCTGGATGCCCTGCAGGGTTACTGCTACTGTCCTGGATGCCCAGCAGGCCTACTGCTACTGTCCTGGATGCCCAGCATGGTTACTGCTACTGTCCTGTATGCCCAGCAGGGTTACTGCTACTGTCCAGGATGCCCAGCAGGGCTACTGCTACTGTCCTGGATGCCCAGCATGGTTACTGCTACTGTCCTGGATGTCCAGCAGGGTTACTGCTACTGTCCTGGATGCCCAGCAGGGTTACTGTTACTGTCCTTGATGCCCAGCAGGGTTACTGTTACTGTCCTGGATGCCCAGCAGGGTTACTGCTACTGTCCTGGATGCCCAGCAGGGTTACTGCTACTGTCCTGGATGCCCAGAAGGGTTACTGCTACTGTCCTGGATGCCCAGAAGGGTTACTGCTACTGTCCTGGATGCCCAGCAAGCCTACTGCTACTGTCCTGGATGCCCAGCATGGTTACTGCTACTGTCCTGGATGACCAGTAGGGTTACTGCTACTGTCCTGGATGTCCAGCAGGTCTACTGCTACTGTCCTGGATGACCAGTAGGGTTACTGCTACTGTCCTGGATGTCCAGTAGGGTTACTGCTACTGTCCTGGATGTCCAGCAGTTCTACTGCTACTGTCCTGGATGCCCAGCAGGGTTACTGCTACTGACCTGGATGCCCAGCAGGGTTACTGCTACTGTCCTGGATGCCCAGCAGGGTTACTGCTACTGTCCCTGGATGCCCAGCAGGCCTAATGCTACTGTCCTGGATGCCCAGCAGGCCTACTGCTACTGTCCTGGATGCCCAGCATGGTTACTGCTACTGTCCTGGATGCCCAGCAGGGTTACTGCTACTGTCCTGGATGCCCAGCAGGTCTACTGCTACTGTCCGGGATGCCCAGCAGGCCTACTGCTACTGTCCTGGATGCCCAGCATGGTTACTGCTACTGTCCTGGATGCCCAGCAGGGTTACTGCTACTGTCCTGGATGCCCAGCAGGTCTACTGCTACTGTCCTGGATGCCCAGCATGGTTACTGCTACTGTCCTGGATGTTCAGCAGGGTTACTGCTACTGTCCTGGATGCCCAGCATGGTTACTGCTACTGTCCTGGATGCCCAGCAGGGTTACTGCTACTGTCCTGGATGCCCAGCAGGGTTACTGCTACTGACCTGGATGCCCAGCAGGGTTACTGCTACTGTTCTGGATGCCCAGCAGGGTTACTGCTACTGTCCCTGGATGCCCAGCAGGCCTACTGCTACTGTCCTGGATGCCCTGCAGGGTTACTGCTACTGTCCTGGATGCCCAGCAGGGTTACTGCTACTGTCCTGGATGCCCAGCAGGGTTACTGCTACTGTCCTGGATGCCCAGAAGGGTTACTGCTACTGTCCTGGATGCCCAGAAGGGTTACTGCTACTGTCCTGGATGTCCAGCAGGTCTACTGCTACTGTCCTGGATGACCAGTAGGGTTACTGCTACTGTCCTGGATGTCCAGTAGGGTTACTGCTACTGTCCTGGATGTCCAGCAGTTCTACTGCTACTGTCCTGGATGCCCAGCAGGGTTACTGCTACTGACCTGGATGCCCAGCAGGGTTACTGCTACTGTCCTGGATGCCCAGCAGGGTTACTGCTACTGTCCCTGGATGCCCAGCAGGCCTAATGCTACTGTCCTGGATGCCCAGCAGGCCTACTGCTACTGTCCTGGATGCCCAGCATGGTTACTGCTACTGTCCTGGATGCCCAGCAGGGTTACTGCTACTGTCCTGGATGCCCAGCAGGTCTACTGCTACTGTCCTGGATGCCCAGCAGGTCTACTGCTACTGTCCTGGATGCCCAGCAGGGTTACTGCTACTGTCCTGGATGACCAGCAGGGTTACTGCGACTGTCCTGGATGACCAGTAGGGTTACTGCTACTGTGCCGGATGTCCAGCAGGTCTACTGCTACTGTCCTGGATGACCAGTAGGGTTACTGCTACTGTCCTGGATGTCCAGTAGGGTTACTGCTACTGTCCTGGATGTCCAGCAGTTCTACTGCTACTGTCCTGGATGCCCAGCAGGGTTACTGCTACTGTCCTGGATGCCCAGCAGGGTTACTGCTACTGTCCCTGGATGCCCAGCAGGCCTACTGCTACTGTCCTGGATGCCCTGCAGGGTTACTGCTACTGTCCTGGATGCCCAGCAGGCCTACTGCTACTGTCCTGGATGCCCAACATGGTTACTGCTACTGTCCTGGATGCCCAGCAGGGTTACTGCTACTGTCCTGGATGCCCAGCAGGTCTACTGCTACTGTCCTGGATGCCCAGCATGGTTACTGCTACTGTCCTGGATGTCCAGCAGGTCTACTGCTACTGTCCTGGATGCCCAGCAGGGTTACTGTTACTGTCCTGGATGCCCAGCAGGGTTACTGTTACTGTCCTGGATGCCCAGCAAGCCTACTGCTACTGTCCTGGATGCCCAGCAGGGTTACTGCTACTGTCCTGGATGCCCAGCAGGGTTACTGCTACTGTCCTGGATGCCCAGCAGGGTTACTGCTACTGTCCTGGATGACCAGCAGGGTTACTGCTACTGTCCTGGATGCCCAGCAGGGTTACTGCTACTGTCCTGGATGCCCAGCAAGCCTATTGCTACTGTCCTGGATGCCCAGCAGGGTTACTGCTACTGTCCTGGATGCCCAGCAGTGTTACTGCTACTGTCCTGGATGACCAGCAGGGTTACTGCTACTGTCCTGGATGACCAGTAGGGTTACTGCTACTGTCCTGGATGTCCAGCAGGTCTACTGCTACTCTCCTGGATGCCCAGCAGCGTTACTGCTACAGTCCTGGATGCCCAGCAGGGTTACTGCTACTGGCCTGGATGCCCAGCACGGTTAATGCTACTGTCCTGGATGCCCAGCAGGGTTACTGTTACTGTCCTGGATGCCCAGCAGGGTTACTGCTACTGTCCTGGATGCCCAGCAGGGTTACTGCTACTGTCCTGGATGCCCAGCAAGCCTATTGCTACTGTCCTGGATGCCCAGCAGGGTTACTGCTACTGTCCTGGATGCCCAGCAGGGTTACTGCTACTGTCCTGGATGACCAGCAGGGTTACTGCTACTGTCCTGGATGCCCAGCAGGGTTACTGCTACTGTCCTGGATGCCCAGCAGGGTTACTGCTACTGTCCTGGATGCCCAGCAGGGTAACTGCTACTGTCCTGGATGCCCAGCAAGCCTACTGCTACTGTCCTGGATGCCCAGCAGGGTTACTGCTACTGTCCTGGATGCCCAGCAGGGTTACTGCTACTGTCCTGGATGCCCAGCAGGGTTACTGCTACTGTCCTGGATGTCCAGCAGGTCTACTGCTACTGTCCTGGATGACCAGTAGGGTTACTGCTACTGTCCTGGATGTCCAGTAGGGTTACTGCTACTGTCCTGGATGTCCAGCAGTTCTACTGCTACTGTCCTGGATGCCCAGCAGGGTTACTGCTACTGACCTGGATGCCCAGCAGGGTTACTGCTACTGTCCTGGATGCCCAGCAGGGTTACTGCTACTGTCCCTGGATGCCCAGAAGGCCTACTGCTACTGTCCTGGATGCCCTGCAGGGTTACTGCTACTGTCCTGGATGCCCAGCAGGCCTACTGCTACTGTCCTGGATGCCCAGCAGGGTTACTGCTACTGTCCTGGATGACCAGCAGGGTTACTGCTACTGTCCTGGATGCCCAGCAGGTCTACTGCTACTGTCCTGGATGCCCAGCATGGTTACTGCTACTGTCCTGGATGTCCAGCAGGTCTACTGCTACTGTCCTGGATGCCCAGCAGGGTTACTGTTACTGTCCTGGATGCCCAGCAGGGTTACTGTTACTGTCCTGGATGCCCAGCAGGGTTACTGCTACTGTCCTGGATGCCCAGCAGGGTTACTGCTACTGTCCTGGATGCCCAGAAGGGTTACTGCTACTTTCCTGGATGCCCAGCAAGCCTATTGCTACTGTCCTGGATGCCCAGCAGGGTTACTGCTACTGTCCTGGATGCCCAGCAGGGTTACTGCTACTGTCCTGGATGACCAGCAGGGTTACTGCTACTGTCCTGGATGACCGGTAGGGTTACTGCTACTGTCCTGGATGTCCAGCAGGTCTACTGCTACTCTCCTGGATGCCCAGCAGCGTTACTGCTACAGTCCTGGATGCCGAGCAGGGTTACTGCTACTGGCCTGGATGCCCAGCATGGTTACTGCTACTGTCCTGGATGCCCAGCAGGGTTACTGTTACTGTCCTGGATGCCCAGCAGGGTTACTGCTACTGTCCTGGATGCCCAGCAGGGTTACTGCTACTGTCCTGGATGTTCAGCAGGTCTACTGCTACTGTCCTGGATGCCCAGCATGGTTACTGCTACTGTCCTGGATGCCCAGCAGGGTTACTGTTACTGTCCTGGATGCCCAGCAGGGTTACTGCTACTGTCCTGGATGCCCAGCAGGGTTACTGCTACTGTCCTGGATGACCAGCAGGGTTACTGCTACTGTCCTGGATGCCCAGCAGGGTTACTGCTACTGTCCTGGATGACCAGCAGGGTTACTGCTACTGTCCTGGATGCCCAGCAGGGTTACTGCTACTGTCCTGGATGCCCAGCAGGGTAACTGCTACTGTCATGGATGCCCAGCAAGCCTACTGCTACTGTCCTGGATGCCCAGCAGGGTTACTGCTACTGTCCTGGATGCCCAGCAGGGTTACTGCTACTGTCCTGGATGCCCAGCAGGGTTACTGCTACTGTCCTGGATGCCCAGCAGGGTTACTGCTACTGTCCTGGATGTCCAGCAGGTCTACTGCTACTGTCCTGGATGACCAGTAGGGTTACTGCTACTGTCCTGGATGTCCAGTAGGGTTACTGCTACTGTCCTGGATGTCCAGCAGTTCTACTGCTACTGTCCTGGATGCCCAGCAGGGTTACTGCTACTGACCTGGATGCCCAGCAGGGTTACTGCTACTGTCCTGGATGCCCAGCAGGGTTACTGCTACTGTCCCTGGATGCCCAGCAGGCCTACTGCTACTGTCCTGGATGCCCAGCAGGGTTACTGCTACTGTCCTGGATGCCCAGAAGGGTTACTGCTACTTTCCTGGATGCCCAGCAAGCCTATTGCTACTGTCCTGGATGCCCAGCAGGGTTACTGCTACTGTCCTGGATGCCCAGCAGGGTTACTGCTACTGTCCTGGATGACCAGCAGGGTTACTGCTACTGTCCTGGATGACCGGTAGGGTTACTGCTACTGTCCTGGATGTCCAGCAGGTCTACTGCTACTCTCCTGGATGCCCAGCAGCGTTACTGCTACAGTCCTGGATGCCGAGCAGGGTTACTGCTACTGGCCTGGATGCCCAGCATGGTTACTGCTACTGTCCTGGATGCCCAGCAGGGTTACTGTTACTGTCCTGGATGCCCAGCAGGGTTACTGCTACTGTCCTGGATGCCCAGCAGGGTTACTGCTACTGTCCTGGATGTTCAGCAGGTCTACTGCTACTGTCCTGGATGCCCAGCATGGTTACTGCTACTGTCCTGGATGCCCAGCAGGGTTACTGTTACTGTCCTGGATGCCCAGCAGGGTTACTGCTACTGTCCTGGATGCCCAGCAGGGTTACTGCTACTGTCCTGGATGACCAGCAGGGTTACTGCTACTGTCCTGGATGCCCAGCAGGGTTACTGCTACTGTCCTGGATGACCAGCAGGGTTACTGCTACTGTCCTGGATGCCCAGCAGGGTTACTGCTACTGTCCTGGATGCCCAGCAGGGTAACTGCTACTGTCATGGATGCCCAGCAAGCCTACTGCTACTGTCCTGGATGCCCAGCAGGGTTACTGCTACTGTCCTGGATGCCCAGCAGGGTTACTGCTACTGTCCTGGATGCCCAGCAGGGTTACTGCTACTGTCCTGGATGCCCAGCAGGGTTACTGCTACTGTCCTGGATGTCCAGCAGGTCTACTGCTACTGTCCTGGATGACCAGTAGGGTTACTGCTACTGTCCTGGATGTCCAGTAGGGTTACTGCTACTGTCCTGGATGTCCAGCAGTTCTACTGCTACTGTCCTGGATGCCCAGCAGGGTTACTGCTACTGACCTGGATGCCCAGCAGGGTTACTGCTACTGTCCTGGATGCCCAGCAGGGTTACTGCTACTGTCCCTGGATGCCCAGCAGGCCTACTGCTACTGTCCTGGATGCCCTGCAGGGTTACTGCTACTGTCCTGGATGCCCAGCAGGCCTACTGCTACTGTCCTGGATGCCCAGCATGGTTACTGCTACTGTCCTGGATGCCCAGCAGGGTTACTGCTACTGTCCTGGATGCCCAGCAGGTCTACTGCTACTGTCCTGGATGCCCAGCATGGTTACTGCTACTGTCCTGGATGTCCAGCAGGTCTACTGCTACTGTCCTGGATGCCCAGCAGGGTTACTGTTACTGTCCTGGATGCCCAGCAGGGTTACTGTTACTGTCCTGGATGCCCAGCAGGGTTACTGCTACTGTCCTGGATGCCCAGCAGGGTTACTGCTACTGTCCTGGATGCCCAGAAGGGTTACTGCTACTGTCCTGGATGCCCAGAAGGGTTACTGCTACTGTCCTGGATGCCCAGCAAGCCTACTGCTACTGTCCTGGATGCCCAGCATGGTTACTGCTACTGTCCTGGATGCCCAGCAGGGTTACTGCGACTGTCCTGGATGACCAGTAGGGTTACTGCTACTGTCCTGGATGTCCAGTAGGTCTACTGCTACTGTCCTGGATGACCAGTAGGGTTACTGCTACTGTCCTGGATGTCCAGTAGGGTTACTGCTACTGTCCTGGATGTCCAGCAGTTCTACTGCTACTGTCCTGGATGCCCAGCAGGGTTACTGCTACTGACCTGGATGCCCAGCAGGGTTACTGCTACTGTCCTGGATGCCCAGCAGGGTTACTGCTACTGTCCCTGGATGCCCAGCAGGCCTAATGCTACTGTCCTGGATGCCCAGCAGGCCTACTGCTACTGTCCTGGATGCCCAGCATGGTTACTGCTACTGTCCTGGATGCCCAGCAGGGTTACTGCTACTGTCCTGGATGCCCAGCAGGGTTACTGCTACTGTCCTGGATGCCCAGCAGGGTTACTGCTACTGTCCTGGATTCCCAGCAGGGTAACTGCTACTGTCCTGGATGCCCAGCAAGCCTACTGCTACTGTCCTGGATGCCCAGCAGGGTTACTGCTACTGTCCTGGATGCCCAGCAGGGTTACTGCTACTGTCCTGGATGCCCAGCAGGGTTACTGCTACTGTCCTGGATGCCCAGCAGGGTTACTGCTACTGTCCTGGATGTCCAGCAGGTCTACTGCTACTGTCCTGGATGACCAGTAGGGTTACTGCTACTGTCCTGGATGCCCAGCAGGGTTACTGCTACTGTCCTGGATGCCCAGCAGGGTTACTGCTACTGTCCTGGATGCCCAGCAAGCCTACTGCTACTGTCCTGGATGCCCAGCAGGGTTACTGCTACTGTCATGGATGCCCAGCAGGGTTACTGCTACTGTCCTGGATGACCAGCAGGGTTAATGCTACTGTCCTGGATGCCCAGCAGGGTTACTGCTACTGTCCTGGATGCCGAGCAAGCCTATAGCTACTGTCCTGGATGCCCAGCAGGGTTACTGCTACTGTCCTGGATGCCCAGCAGGGTTACTGCTACTGTCCTGGATGACCAGCAGGGTTACTGCTACTGTCCTGGATGACCGGTAGGGTTACTGCTACTGTCCTGGATGTCCAGCAGGTCTACTGCTACTCTCCTGGATGCCCAGCAGCGTTACTGCTACAGTCCTGGATGCCGAGCAGGGTTACTGCTACTGGCCTGGATGCCCAGCATGGTTACTGCTACTGTCCTGGATGCCCAGCAGGGTTACTGTTACTGTCCTGGATGCCCAGCAGGGTTACTGCTACTGTCCTGGATGCCCAGCAGGGTTACTGCTACTGTCCTGGATGTTCAGCAGGTCTACTGCTACTGTCCTGGATGCCCAGCATGGTTACTGCTACTGTCCTGGATGCCCAGCAGGGTTACTGTTACTGTCCTGGATGCCCAGCAGGGTTACTGCTACTGTCCTGGATGCCCAGCAGGGTTACTGCTACTGTCCTGGATGACCAGCAGGGTTACTGCTACTGTCCTGGATGCCCAGCAGGGTTACTGCTACTGTCCTGGATGACCAGCAGGGTTACTGCTACTGTCCTGGATGCCCAGCAGGGTTACTGCTACTGTCCTGGATGCCCAGCAGGGTAACTGCTACTGTCATGGATGCCCAGCAAGCCTACTGCTACTGTCCTGGATGCCCAGCAGGGTTACTGCTACTGTCCTGGATGCCCAGCAGGGTTACTGCTACTGTCCTGGATGCCCAGCAGGGTTACTGCTACTGTCCTGGATGCCCAGCAGGGTTACTGCTACTGTCCTGGATGTCCAGCAGGTCTACTGCTACTGTCCTGGATGACCAGTAGGGTTACTGCTACTGTCCTGGATGTCCAGTAGGGTTACTGCTACTGTCCTGGATGTCCAGCAGTTCTACTGCTACTGTCCTGGATGCCCAGCAGGGTTACTGCTACTGACCTGGATGCCCAGCAGGGTTACTGCTACTGTCCTGGATGCCCAGCAGGGTTACTGCTACTGTCCCTGGATGCCCAGCAGGCCTACTGCTACTGTCCTGGATGCCCTGCAGGGTTACTGCTACTGTCCTGGATGCCCAGCAGGCCTACTGCTACTGTCCTGGATGCCCAGCATGGTTACTGCTACTGTCCTGGATGCCCAGCAGGGTTACTGCTACTGTCCTGGATGCCCAGCAGGTCTACTGCTACTGTCCTGGATGCCCAGCATGGTTACTGCTACTGTCCTGGATGTCCAGCAGGTCTACTGCTACTGTCCTGGATGCCCAGCAGGGTTACTGTTACTGTCCTGGATGCCCAGCAGGGTTACTGTTACTGTCCTGGATGCCCAGCAGGGTTACTGCTACTGTCCTGGATGCCCAGCAGGGTTACTGCTACTGTCCTGGATGCCCAGAAGGGTTACTGCTACTGTCCTGGATGCCCAGAAGGGTTACTGCTACTGTCCTGGATGCCCAGCAAGCCTACTGCTACTGTCCTGGATGCCCAGCATGGTTACTGCTACTGTCCTGGATGCCCAGCAGGGTTACTGCGACTGTCCTGGATGACCAGTAGGGTTACTGCTACTGTCCTGGATGTCCAGTAGGTCTACTGCTACTGTCCTGGATGACCAGTAGGGTTACTGCTACTGTCCTGGATGTCCAGTAGGGTTACTGCTACTGTCCTGGATGTCCAGCAGTTCTACTGCTACTGTCCTGGATGCCCAGCAGGGTTACTGCTACTGACCTGGATGCCCAGCAGGGTTACTGCTACTGTCCTGGATGCCCAGCAGGGTTACTGCTACTGTCCCTGGATGCCCAGCAGGCCTAATGCTACTGTCCTGGATGCCCAGCAGGCCTACTGCTACTGTCCTGGATGCCCAGCATGGCTACTGCTACTGTCCTGGATGCCCAGCAGGGTTACTGCTACTGTCCTGGATGCCCAGCAGGGTTACTGCTACTGTCCTGGATGCCCAGCAGGGTTACTGCTACTGTCCTGGATGCCCAGCAGGGTAACTGCTACTGTCCTGGATGCCCAGCAAGCCTACTGCTACTGTCCTGGATGCCCAGCAGGGTTACTGCTACTGTCCTGGATGCCCAGCAGGGTTACTGCTACTGTCCTGGATGCCCAGTAGGGTTACTGCTACTGTCCTGGATGCCCAGCAGGGTTACTGCTACTGTCCTGGATGTCCAGCAGGTCTACTGCTACTGTCCTGGATGACCAGTAGGGTTACTGCTACTGTCCTGGATGCCCAGCAGGGTTACTGCTACTGTCCTGGATGCCCAGCAGGGTTACTGCTACTGTCCTGGATGCCCAGCAAGCCTACTGCTACTGTCCTGGATGCCCAGCAGGGTTACTGCTACTGTCATGGATGCCCAGCAGGGTTACTGCTACTGTCCTGGATGACCAGCAGGGTTAATGCTACTGTCCTGGATGCCCAGCAGGGTTACTGCTACTGTCCTGGATGCCGAGCAAGCCTATAGCTACTGTCCTGGATGCCCAGCAAGGTTACTGCTTCTGTCCTGGATGCCCAGCAGGGTTACTGCTACTGTCCTGGATGACCAGTAGGGTTACTGCTACTGTCCTGGATGCCCAGCAGGGTTACTGCTACTGTCCTGGATGCCCAGCAGGGTTACTGCTACTGTCCTGGATGACCAGCAGGGTTACTGCTACTGTCCTGGATGCCCAGCAGGGTTACTGCTACTGTCCTGGATGCCCAGCAAGCCTATTGCTACTGTCCTGGATGCCCAGCAGGGTTACTGCTACTGTCCTGGATGACCAGCAGGGTTACTGCTACTGTCCTGGATGACCAGTAGGGTTACTGCTACTGTCCTGGATGTCCAGCAGGTCTACTGCTACTCTCCTGGATGCCCAGCAGCGTTACTGCTACAGTCCTGGATGCCCAGCAGGGTTACTGCTACTGGCCTGGATGCCCAGCAGGCCTACTGCTACTGTCCTGGATGCCCAGCAGGGTTACTGCTACTGTCCTGGATGCCCAGAAGGGTTACTGCTACTTTCCTGGATGCCCAGCAAGCCTATTGCTACTGTCCTGGATGCCCAGCAGGGTTACTGCTACTGTCCTGGATGCCCAGCAGGGTTACTGCTACTGTCCTGGATGACCAGCAGGGTTACTGCTACTGTCCTGGATGACCGGTAGGGTTACTGCTACTGTCCTGGATGTCCAGCAGGTCTACTGCTACTCTCCTGGATGCCCAGCAGCGTTACTGCTACAGTCCTGGATGCCGAGCAGGGTTACTGCTACTGGCCTGGATGCCCAGCATGGTTACTGCTACTGTCCTGGATGCCCAGCAGGGTTACTGTTACTGTCCTGGATGCCCAGCAGGGTTACTGCTACTGTCCTGGATGCCCAGCAGGGTTACTGCTACTGTCCTGGATGTTCAGCAGGTCTACTGCTACTGTCCTGGATGCCCAGCATGGTTACTGCTACTGTCCTGGATGCCCAGCAGGGTTACTGTTACTGTCCTGGATGCCCAGCAGGGTTACTGCTACTGTCCTGGATGCCCAGCAGGGTTACTGCTACTGTCCTGGATGACCAGCAGGGTTACTGCTACTGTCCTGGATGCCCAGCAGGGTTACTGCTACTGTCCTGGATGACCAGCAGGGTTACTGCTACTGTCCTGGATGCCCAGCAGGGTTACTGCTACTGTCCTGGATGCCCAGCAGGGTAACTGCTACTGTCATGGATGCCCAGCAAGCCTACTGCTACTGTCCTGGATGCCCAGCAGGGTTACTGCTACTGTCCCTGGATGCCCAGCAGGCCTACTGCTACTGTCCTGGATGCCCTGCAGGGTTACTGCTACTGTCCTGGATGCCCAGCAGGCCTACTGCTACTGTCCTGGATGCCCAGCATGGTTACTGCTACTGTCCTGGATGCCCAGCAGGGTTACTGCTACTGTCCTGGATGCCCAGCAGGTCTACTGCTACTGTCCTGGATGCCCAGCATGGTTACTGCTACTGTCCTGGATGTCCAGCAGGTCTACTGCTACTGTCCTGGATGCCCAGCAGGGTTACTGTTACTGTCCTGGATGCCCAGCAGGGTTACTGTTACTGTCCTGGATGCCCAGCAGGGTTACTGCTACTGTCCTGGATGCCCAGCAGGGTTACTGCTACTGTCCTGGATGCCCAGAAGGGTTACTGCTACTGTCCTGGATGCCCAGAAGGGTTACTGCTACTGTCCTGGATGCCCAGCAAGCCTACTGCTACTGTCCTGGATGCCCAGCATGGTTACTGCTACTGTCCTGGATGCCCAGCAGGGTTACTGCGACTGTCCTGGATGACCAGTAGGGTTACTGCTACTGTCCTGGATGTCCAGCAGGTCTACTGCTACTGTCCTGGATGACCAGTAGGGTTACTGCTACTGTCCTGGATGTCCAGTAGGGTTACTGCTACTGTCCTGGATGTCCAGCAGTTCTACTGCTACTGTCCTGGATGCCCAGCAGGGTTACTGCTACTGACCTGGATGCCCAGCAGGGTTACTGCTACTGTCCTGGATGCCCAGCAGGGTTACTGCTACTGTCCCTGGATGCCCAGCAGGCCTAATGCTACTGTCCTGGATGCCCAGCAGGCCTACTGCTACTGTCCTGGATGCCCAGCATGGTTACTGCTACTGTCCTGGATGCCCAGCAGGGTTACTGCTACTGTCCTGGATGCCCAGCAGGGTTACTGCTACTGTCCTGGATGCCCAGCAGGGTTACTGCTACTGTCCTGGATTCCCAGCAGGGTAACTGCTACTGTCCTGGATGCCCAGCAAGCCTACTGCTACTGTCCTGGATGCCCAGCAGGGTTACTGCTACTGTCCTGGATGCCCAGCAGGGTTACTGCTACTGTCCTGGATGCCCAGCAGGGTTACTGCTACTGTCCTGGATGCCCAGCAGGGTTACTGCTACTGTCCTGGATGTCCAGCAGGTCTACTGCTACTGTCCTGGATGACCAGTAGGGTTACTGCTACTGTCCTGGATGCCCAGCAGGGTTACTGCTACTGTCCTGGATGCCCAGCAGGGTTACTGCTACTGTCCTGGATGCCCAGCAAGCCTACTGCTACTGTCCTGGATGCCCAGCAGGGTTACTGCTACTGTCATGGATGCCCAGCAGGGTTACTGCTACTGTCCTGGATGACCAGCAGGGTTAATGCTACTGTCCTGGATGCCCAGCAGGGTTACTGCTACTGTCCTGGATGCCGAGCAAGCCTATAGCTACTGTCCTGGATGCCCAGCAAGGTTACTGCTTCTGTCCTGGATGCCCAGCAGGGTTACTGCTACTGTCCTGGATGACCAGTAGGGTTACTGCTACTGTCCTGGATGCCCAGCAGGGTTACTGCTACTGTCCTGGATGCCCAGCAGGGTTACTGCTACTGTCCTGGATGACCAGCAGGGTTACTGCTACTGTCCTGGATGCCCAGCAGGGTTACTGCTACTGTCCTGGATGCCCAGCAAGCCTATTGCTACTGTCCTGGATGCCCAGCAGGGTTACTGCTACTGTCCTGGATGACCAGCAGGGTTACTGCTACTGTCCTGGATGACCAGTAGGGTTACTGCTACTGTCCTGGATGTCCAGCAGGTCTACTGCTACTCTCCTGGATGCCCAGCAGCGTTACTGCTACAGTCCTGGATGCCCAGCAGGGTTACTGCTACTGGCCTGGATGCCCAGCACGGTTACTGCTACTGTCCTGGATGCCCAGCAGGGTTACTGCTACTGTCCTGGATGCCCAGCAGGGTTACTGCTACTGTCCTGGATGCCCAGCAGGGTTACTGCTACTGTCCTGGATTCCCAGCAGGGTAACTGCTACTGTCCTGGATGCCCATCAAGCCTACTGCTACTGTCCTGGATGCCCAGCAGGGTTACTGCTACTGTCCTGGATGCCCAGCAGGGTTACTGCTACTGTCCTGGATGCCCAGCAGGGTTACTGCTACTGTCCTGGATGCCCAGCAGGGTTACTGCTACTGTCCTGGATGTCCAGCAGGTCTACTGCTACTGTCCTGGATGACCAGTAGGGTTACTGCTACTGTCCTGGATGTCCAGTAGGGTTACTGCTACTGTCCTGGATGTCCAGCAGTTCTACTGCTACTGTCCTGGATGCCCAGCAGGGTTACTGCTACTGACCTGGATGCCCAGCAGGGTTACTGCTACTGTCCTGGATGCCCAGCAGGGTTACTGCTACTGTCCCTGGATGCCCAGCAGGCCTACTGCTACTGTCCTGGATGCCCTGCAGGGTTACTGCTACTGTCCTGGATGCCCAGCAGGCCTACTGCTACTGTCCTGGATGCCCAGCATGGTTACTGCTACTGTCCTGGATGCCCAGCAGGGTTACTGCTACTGTCCTGGATGTTCAGCAGGTCTACTGCTACTGTCCTGGATGCCCAGCAGGGTTACTGTTACTGTCCTGGATGCCCAGCAGGGTTACTGTTACTGTCCTGGATGCCCAGCAGGGTTACTGCTACTGTCCTGGATGCCCAGCAGGGTTACTGCTACTGTCCTGGATGCCCAGAAGGGTTACTGCTACTGTCCTGGATGCCCAGAAGGGTTACTGCTACTGTCCTGGATGCCCAGCAAGCCTACTGCTACTGTCCTGGATGCCCAGCATGGTTACTGCTACTGTCCTGGATGACCAGTAGGGTTACTGCTACTGTCCTGGATGACCAGCAGGGTTACTGCTACTGTCCTGGATGCCCAGCAGGGTTACTGCTACTGTCCTGGATGACCAGCAGGGTTACTGCTACTGTCCTGGATGCCCAGCAGGGTTACTGCTACTGTCCTGGATGCCCAGCAGGGTTACTGCTACTGTCCTGGATTCCCAGCAGGGTAACTGCTACTGTCCTGGATGCCCAGCAAGCCTACTGCTACTGTCCTGGATGCCCAGCAGGGTTACTGCTACTGTCCTGGATGCCCAGCAGGGTTACTGCTACTGTCCTGGATGCCCAGCAGGGTTACTGCTACTGTCCTGGATGCCCAGCAGGGTTACTGCTACTGTCCTGGATGTCCAGCAGGTCTACTGCTACTGTCCTGGATGACCAGTAGGGTTACTGCTACTGTCCTGGATGCCCAGCAGGGTTACTGCTACTGTCCTGGATGCCCAGCAGGGTTACTGCTACTGTCCTGGATGCCCAGCAAGCCTACTGCTACTGTCCTGGATGCCCAGCAGGGTTACTGCTACTGTCCTGGATGCCCAGCAGGGTTACTGCTACTGTCCTGGATGACCAGCAGGGTTAATGCTACTGTCCTGGATGCCCAGCAGGGTTACTGCTACTGTCCTGGATGCCGAGCAAGCCTATAGCTACTGTCCTGGATGCCCAGCAAGGTTACTGCTTCTGTCCTGGATGCCCAGCAGGGTTACTGCTACTGTCCTGGATGACCAGTAGGGTTACTGCTACTGTCCTGGATGCCCAGCAGGGTTACTGCTACTGTCCTGGATGCCCAGCAGGGTTACTGCTACTGTCCTGGATGCCCAGCAGGGTTACTGCTACTGTCCTGGATTCCCAGCAGGGTAACTGCTACTGTCCTGGATGCCCATCAAGCCTACTGCTACTGTCCTGGATGCCCAGCAGGGTTACTGCTACTGTCCTGGATGCCCAGCAGGGTTACTGCTACTGTCCTGGATGCCCAGCAGGGTTACTGCTACTGTCCTGGATGCCCAGCAGGGTTACTGCTACTGTCCTGGATGTCCAGCAGGTCTACTGCTACTGTCCTGGATGACCAGTAGGGTTACTGCTACTGTCCTGGATGTCCAGTAGGGTTACTGCTACTGTCCTGGATGTCCAGCAGGTCTACTGCTACTCTCCTGGATGCCCAGCAGCGTTACTGCTACAGTCCTGGATGCCCAGCAGGGTTACTGCTACTGGCCTGGATGCCCAGCACGGTTACTGCTACTGTCCTGGATGCCCAGCAGGGTTACTGCTACTGTCCTGGATGCCCAGCAGGGTTACTGCTACTGTCCTGGATGCCCAGCAGGGTTACTGCTACTGTCCTGGATTCCCAGCAGGGTAACTGCTACTGTCCTGGATGCCCATCAAGCCTACTGCTACTGTCCTGGATGCCCAGCAGGGTTACTGCTACTGTCCTGGATGCCCAGCAGGGTTACTGCTACTGTCCTGGATGCCCAGCAGGGTTACTGCTACTGTCCTGGATGCCCAGCAGGGTTACTGCTACTGTCCTGGATGTCCAGCAGGTCTACTGCTACTGTCCTGGATGACCAGTAGGGTTACTGCTACTGTCCTGGATGTCCAGTAGGGTTACTGCTACTGTCCTGGATGTCCAGCAGTTCTACTGCTACTGTCCTGGATGCCCAGCAGGGTTACTGCTACTGACCTGGATGCCCAGCAGGGTTACTGCTACTGTCCTGGATGCCCAGCAGGGTTACTGCTACTGTCCCTGGATGCCCAGCAGGCCTACTGCTACTGTCCTGGATGCCCTGCAGGGTTACTGCTACTGTCCTGGATGCCCAGCAGGCCTACTGCTACTGTCCTGGATGCCCAGCATGGTTACTGCTACTGTCCTGGATGCCCAGCAGGGTTACTGCTACTGTCCTGGATGCCCAGCAGGTCTACTGCTACTGTCCTGGATGCCCAGCAGGGTTACTGTTACTGTCCTGGATGCCCAGCAGGGTTACTGTTACTGTCCTGGATGCCCAGCAGGGTTACTGCTACTGTCCTGGAAGCCCAGCAGGGTTACTGCTACTGTCCTGGATGCCCAGAAGGGTTACTGCTACTGTCCTGGATGCCCAGAAGGGTTACTGCTACTGTCCTGGATGCCCAGCAAGCCTACTGCTACTGTCCTGGATGCCCAGCAGGTCTACTGCTACTGTCCTTGATGCCCAGCATGGTTACTGCTACTGTCCTGGATGTTCAGCAGGTCTACTGCTACTGTCCTGGATGCCCAGCAGGGTTACTGTTACTGTCCTGGATGCCCAGCAGGGTTACTGTTACTGTCCTGGATGCCCAGCAGGGTTACTGCTACTGTCCTGGATGCCCAGCAGGGTTACTGCTACTGTCCTGGATGCCCAGAAGGGTTACTGCTACTGTCCTGGATGCCCAGAAGGGTTACTGCTACTGTCCTGGATGCCCAGCAAGCCTACTGCTACTGTCCTGGATGCCCAGCATGGTTACTGCTACTGTCCTGGATGACCAGTAGGGTTACTGCTACTGTCCTGGATGTCCAGCAGGTCTACTGCTATATTCCTGGATGACCAGTAGGGTTACTGCTACTGTCCTGGATGTCCAGTAGGGTTACTGCTACTGTCCTGGATGTCCAGCAGTTCTACTGCTACTGTCCTGGATGCCCAGCAGGGTTACTGCTACTGACCTGGATGCCCAGCAGGGTTACTGCTACTGTCCTGGATGCCCAGCAGTGTTACTGCTACTGTCCCTGGATGCCCAGCAGGCCTAATGCTACTGTCCTGGATGCCCAGCAGGCCTACTGCTACTGTCCTGGATGCCCAGCATGGTTACTGCTACTGTCCTGGATGCCCAGCAGGGTTACTGCTACTGTCCTGGATGACCAGCAGGTCTACTGCTACTGTCCTGGATGCCCAGCAGGCCTACTGCTACTGTCCTGGATGCCCAGCATGGTTACTGCTACTGTCCTGAATGCCCAGCAGGGTTACTGCTACTGTCCTGGATGCCCAGCAGGTCTACTGCTACTGTCCTTGATGCCCAGCATGGTTACTGCTACTGTCCTGGATGTTCAGCAGGTCTACTGCTACTGTCCTGGATGCCCAGCATGGTTACTGCTACTGTCCTGGATGCCCAGCAGGGTTACTGCTACTGTCCTGGATGCCCAGCAGGGTTACTGCTACTGTCCTGGATGCCCAGCAGGGTTACTGCTACTGTCCTGGATGACCAGCAGGGTTACTGCTACTGTCCTGGATGCCCAGCAGGGTTACTGCTACTGTCCTGGATGACCAGCAGGGTTACTGCTACTGTCCTGGATGCCCAGCAGGGTTACTGCTACTGTCCTGGATGCCCAGCAGGGTAACTGCTACTGTCCTGGATGCCCAGCAAGCCTACTGCTACTGTCCTGGATGCCCAGCAGGGTTACTGCTACTGTCCTGGATGCCCAGCAGGGTTACTGCTACTGTCCTGGATGCCCAGCAGGGTTACTGCTACTGTCCTGGATGTCCAGCAGGTCTACTGCTACTGTCCTGGATGACCAGTAGGGTTACTGCTACTGTCCTGGATGTCCAGTAGGGTTACTGCTACTGTCCTGGATGTCCAGCAGTTCTACTGCTACTGTCCTGGATGCCCAGCAGGGTTACTGCTACTGACCTGGATGCCCAGCAGGGTTACTGCTACTGTCCTGGATGCCCAGCAGGGTTACTGCTACTGTCCCTGGATGCCCAGCAGGCCTACTGCTACTGTCCTGGATGCCCTGCAGGGTTACTGCTACTGTCCTGGATGCCCAGCAGGCCTACTGCTACTGTCCTGGATGCCCAGCATGGTTACTGCTACTGTCCTGGATGCCCAGCAGGGTTACTGCTACTGTCCTGGATGCCCAGCAGGTCTACTGCTACTGTCCTGGATGCCCAGCATGGTTACTGCTACTGTCCTGGATGTCCAGCAGGTCTACTGCTACTGTCCTGGATGCCCAGCAGGGTTACTGTTACTGTCCTGGATGCCCAGCAGGGTTACTGTTACTGTCCTGGATGCCCAGCAGGGTTACTGCTACTGTCCTGGATGCCCAGCAGGGTTACTGCTACTGTCCTGGATGCCCAGAAGGGTTACTGCTACTGTCCTGGATGCCCAGAAGGGTTACTGCTACTGTCCTGGATGCCCAGCAAGCCTACTGCTACTGTCCTGGATGCCCAGCATGGTTACTGCTACTGTCCTGGATGCCCAGCAGGGTTACTGCGACTGTCCTGGATGACCAGTAGGGTTACTGCTACTGTCCTGGATGTCCAGCAGGTCTACTGCTACTGTCCTGGATGACCAGTAGGGTTACTGCTACTGTCCTGGATGTCCAGTAGGGTTACTGCTACTGTCCTGGATGTCCAGCAGTTCTACTGCTACTGTCCTGGATGCCCAGCAGGGTTACTGCTACTGACCTGGATGCCCAGCAGGGTTACTGCTACTGTCCTGGATGCCCAGCAGGGTTACTGCTACTGTCCCTGGATGCCCAGCAGGCCTAATGCTACTGTCCTGGGTGCCCAGCAGGCCTACTGCTACTGTCCTGGATGCCCAGCATGGTTACTGCTACTGTCCTGGATGCCCAGCAGGGTTACTGCTACTGTCCTGGATGCCCAGCAGGTCTACTGCTACTGTCCTGGATGCCCAGCAGGCCTACTGCTACTGTCCTGGATGCCCAGCATGGTTACTGCTACTGTCCTGGATGCCCAGCAGGGTTACTGCTACTGTCCTGGATGCCCAGCAGGTTTACTGCTACTGTCCTGGATGCCCAGCATGGTTACTGCTACTGTCCTGGATGTTCAGCAGGTCTACTGCTACTGTCCTGGATGCCCAGCATGGTTACTGCTACTGTCCTGGATGCCCAGCAGGGTTACTGCTACTGTCCTGGATGCCCAGCAGGGTTACTGCTACTGTCCTGGATGCCCAGCAGGGTTACTGCTACTGTCCTGGATGACCAGCAGGGTTACTGCTACTGTCCTGGATGCCCAGCAGGGTTACTGCTACTGTCCTGGATGCCCAGCAGGGTTACTGCTACTGTCCTGGATGCCCAGCAGGGTTACTGCTACTGTCCTGGATGCCCAGCAAGCCTACTGCTACTGTCCTGGATGCCCAGCAGGGTTACTGCTACTGTCCTGGATGCCCAGCAGGGTTACTGCTACTGTCCTGGATGACCAGCAGGGTTAATGCTACTGTCCTGGATGCCCAGCAGGGTTACTGCTACTGTCCTGGATGCCGAGCAAGCCTATAGCTACTGTCCTGGATGCCCAGCAAGGTTACTGCTTCTGTCCTGGATGCCCAGCAGGGTTACTGCTACTGTCCTGGATGACCAGTAGGGTTACTGCTACTGTCCTGGATGCCCAGTAGGGTTACTGCTACTGTCCTGGATGCCCAGCAGGGTTACTGCTACTGTCCTGGATGACCAGCAGGGTTACTGCTACTGTCCTGGATGCCCAGCAGGGTTACTGCTACTGTCCTGGATGCCCAGCAAGCCTATTGCTACTGTCCTGGATGCCCAGCAGGGTTACTGCTACTGTCCTGGATGACCAGCAGGGTTACTGCTACTGTCCTGGATGACCAGTAGGGTTACTGCTACTGTCCTGGATGCCCAGCACGGTTACTGCTACTGTCCTGGATGCCCAGCAGGGTTACTGTTACTGTCCTGGATGCCCAGCAGGGTTACTGCTACTGTCCTGGATGCCTAGCAGGGTTACTGTTACTGTTCTGGATGGCCAGCAGGCCTACTGCTACTGTCCTGGATGCCCAGCAGGGTTACTGCTACTGTCCTAGATTCCCAGCAGGGTTACTGTTACTGTCCTGGATGCCCAGCAGGGTTACTGCTACTGTCCTGGATGTCCAGCAGGGTTACTGCTACTGTCCTGGATGCCCAGCAGGGTTACTGCTACTGTCCTGGATGACCAACAGGGTTACTGCGACTGTCCTGGATGCCCAGCAGGGTTACTGCTACTGTCCTGGATGCCCAGAAGGGTTACTGCTACTGTCCTGGATGCCCAGAAGGGTTACTGCTACTGTCCTGGATGCCCAGCAGGGTTACTGCTACTGTCCTGGATGCCCAGCATGGTTACTGCTACTGTCCTGGATGCCCAGCAGGGTTACTCCGACTGTCCTGGATGACCAGTAGGGTTACTGCTACTGTCCTGGATGTCCAGCAGGTCTACTGCTACTGTCCTGGATGACCAGTAGGGTTACTGCTACTGTCCTGGATGTCCAGTATGGTTACTGCTACTGTCCTGGATGTCCAGCAGTTCTACTGCTACTGTCCTGGATGCCCAGCAGGGTTACTGCTACTGACCTGGATGCCCAGCAGGGTTACTGCTACTGTCCCTGGATGCCCAGCAGGCCTAATGCTACTGTCCTGGATGCCCAGCAGGCCTACTGCTACTGTCCTGGATGACCAGCAGGGTTACTGCTACTGTCCTGGATGCCCAGCAGGGTTACTGCTACTGTCCTGGATGCCCAGCAGGTCTACTGCTACTGTCCTGGATGCCCAGCAGGCCTACTGCTACTGTCCTGGATGCCCAGCATGGTTACTGCTACTGTCCTGGATGCCCAGCAGGGTTACTGCTACTGTCCTGGATGCCCAGCAGGTCTACTGCTACTGTCCTGGATGCCCAGCATGGTTACTGCTACTGTCCTGGATGTTCATCAGGTCTACTGCTACTGTCCTGGATGCCCAGCATGGTTACTGCTACTGTCCTGGATGCCCAGCAGGGTTACTGCTACTGTCCTGGATGCCCAGCAGGGTTACTGCTACTGTCCTGGATGCCCAGCAGGGTTACTGCTACTGTCCTGGATGACCAGCTGGGTTACTGCTACTGTCCTGGATGCCCAGCAGGGTTACTGCTACTGTCCTGGATGCCCAGCAGGGTTACTGCTACTGTCCTGGATGCCCAGCAGGGTTACTGCTACTGTCCTGGATGCCCAGCAGGGTTACTGCTACTGTCCTGGATGCCCAGCAGGGTTACTGCTACTGTCCTGGATGTCCAGCAGGTCTACTGCTACTGTCCTGGATGACCAGTAGGGTTACTGCTACTGTCCTGGATGTCCAGTAGGGTTACTGCTACTGTCCTGGATGTCCAGCAGTTCTACTGCTACTGTCCTGGATGCCCAGCAGGGTTACTGCTACTGACCTGGATGCCCAGCAGGGTTACTGCTACTGTCCTGGATGCCCAGCAGGGTTACTGCTACTGTCCCTGGATGCCCAGCAGGCCTACTGCTACTGTCCTGGATGCCCCGCAGGGTTACTGCTACTGTCCTGGATGCCCAGCAGGCCTACTGCTACTGTCCTGGATGCCCAGCATGGTTACTGCTACTGTCCTGGATGCCCAGCAGGGTTACTGCTACTGTCCTGGATGCCCAGCAGGTCTACTGCTACTGTCCTGGATGCCCAGCATGGTTACTGTTACTGTCCTGGATGCCCAGCAGGGTTACTGTTACTGTCCTGGATGCCCAGCAGGGTTACTGCTACTGTCCTGGAAGCCCAGCAGGGTTACTGCTACTGTCCTGGATGCCCAGAAGGGTTACTGCTACTGTCCTGGATGCCCAGAAGGGTTACTGCTACTGTCCTGGATGCCCAGCAAGCCTACTGCTACTGTCCTGGATGTCCAGCAGGTCTACTGCTATTGTCCTGGATGACCAGTAGGGTTACTGCTACTGTCCTGGATGTCCAGTAGGGTTACTGCTACTGTCCTGGATGTCCAGCAGTTCTACTGCTACTGTCCTGGATGCCCAGCAGGGTTACTGCTACTGACCTGGATGCCCAGCAGGGTTACTGCTACTGTCCTGGATGCCCAGCAGGTCTACTGCTACTGTCCTTGATGCCCAGCATGGTTACTGCTACTGTCCTGGATGTTCAGCAGGTCTACTGCTACTGTCCTGGATGCCCAGCAGGGTTACTGTTACTGTCCTGGATGCCCAGCAGGGTTACTGTTACTGTCCTGGATGCCCAGCAGGGTTACTGCTACTGTCCTGGATGCCCAGCAGGGTTACTGCTACTGTCCTGGATGCCCAGAAGGGTTACTGCTACTGTCCTGGATGCCCAGAAGGGTTACTGCTACTGTCCTGGATGCCCAGCAAGCCTACTGCTACTGTCCTGGATGCCCAGCATGGTTACTGCTACTGTCCTGGATGACCAGTAGGGTTACTGCTACTGTCCTGGATGTCCAGCAGGTCTACTGCTATTGTCCTGGATAACCAGTAGGGTTACTGCTACTGTCCTGGATGTCCAGTAGGGTTACTGCTACTGTCCTGGATGTCCAGCAGTTCTACTGCTACTGTCCTGGATGCCCAGCAGGGTTACTGCTACTGACCTGGATGCCCAGCAGGGTTACTGCTACTGTCCTGGATGCCCAGCAGTGTTACTGCTACTGTCCCTGGATGCCCAGCAGGCCTAATGCTACTGTCCTGGATGCCCAGCAGGCCTACTGCTACTGTCCTGGATGCCCAGCATGGTTACTGCTACTGTCCTGGATGCCCAGCAGGGTTACTGCTACTGTCCTGGATGACCAGCAGGTCTACTGCTACTGTCCTGGATGCCCAGCAGGCCTACTGCTACTGTCCTGGATGCCCAGCATGGTTACTGCTACTGTCCTGAATGCCCAGCAGGGTTACTGCTACTGTCCTGGATGCCCAGCAGGTCTACTGCTACTGTCCTTGATGCCCAGCATGGTTACTGCTACTGTCCTGGATGTTCAGCAGGTCTACTGCTACTGTCCTGGATGCCCAGCATGGTTACTGCTACTGTCCTGGATGCCCAGCAGGGTTACTGCTACTGTCCTGGATGCCCAGCAGGGTTACTGCTACTGTCCTGGATGCCCAGCAGGGTTACTGCTACTGTCCTGGATGACCAGCAGGGTTACTGCTACTGTCCTGGATGCCCAGCAGGGTTACTGCTACTGTCCTGGATGACCAGCAGGGTTACTGCTACTGTCCTGGATGCCCAGCAGGGTTACTGCTACTGTCCTGGATGCCCAGCAGGGTAACTGCTACTGTCCTGGATGCCTAGCAAGCCTACTGCTACTGTCCTGGATGCCCAGCAGGGTTACTGCTACTGTCCTGGATGCCCAGCAGGGTTACTGCTACTGTCCTGGATGCCCAGCAGGGTTACTGCTACTGTCCTGGATGTCCAGCAGGTCTACTGCTACTGTCCTGGATGACCAGTAGGGTTACTGCTACTGTCCTGGATGTCCAGTAGGGTTACTGCTACTGTCCTGGATGTCCAGCAGTTCTACTGCTACTGTCCTGGATACCCAGCAGGGTTACTGCTACTGACCTGGATGCCCAGCATGGTTACTGCTACTGTCCTGGATGTTCAGCAGGTCTACTGCTACTGTCCTGGATGCCCAGCAGGGTTACTGTTACTGTCCTGGATGCCCAGCAGGGTTACTGTTACTGTCCTGGATGCCCAGCAGGGTTACTGCTACTGTCCTGGATGCCCAGCAGGGTTACTGCTACTGTCCTGGATGCCCAGAAGGGTTACTGCTACTGTCCTGGATGCCCAGAAGGGTTACTGCTACTGTCCTGGATGCCCAGCAGGCCTACTGCTACTGTCCTGGATGCCCAGCATGGTTACTGCTACTGTCCTGGATGACCAGTAGGGTTACTGCTACTGTCCTGGATGTCCAGCAGGTCTACTGCTATTGTCCTGGATAACCAGTAGGGTTACTGCTACTGTCCTGGATGTCCAGTAGGGTTACTGCTACTGTCCTGGATGTCCAGCAGTTCTACTGCTACTGTCCTGGATGCCCAGCAGGGTTACTGCTACTGACCTGGATGCCCAGCAGGGTTACTGCTACTGTCCTGGATGCCCAGCAGTGTTACTGCTACTGTCCCTGGATGCCCAGCAGGCCTAATGCTACTGTCCTGGATGCCCAGCAGGCCTACTGCTACTGTCCTGGATGCCCAGCATGGTTACTGCTACTGTCCTGGATGCCCAGCAGGGTTACTGCTACTGTCCTGGATGACCAGCAGGTCTACTGCTACTGTCCTGGATGCCCAGCAGGCCTACTGCTACTGTCCTGGATGCCCAGCATGGTTACTGCTACTGTCCTGAATGCCCAGCAGGGTTACTGCTACTGTCCTGGATGCCCAGCAGGTCTACTGCTACTGTCCTTGATGCCCAGCATGGTTACTGCTACTGTCCTGGATGTTCAGCAGGTCTACTGCTACTGTCCTGGATGCCCAGCATGGTTACTGCTACTGTCCTGGATGCCCAGCAGGGTTACTGCTACTGTCCTGGATGCCCAGCAGGGTTACTGCTACTGTCCTGGATGCCCAGCAGGGTTACTGCTACTGTCCTGGATGACCAGCAGGGTTACTGCTACTGTCCTGGATGCCCAGCAGGGTTACTGCTACTGTCCTGGATGACCAGCAGGGTTACTGCTACTGTCCTGGATGCCCAGCAGGGTTACTGCTACTGTCCTGGATGCCCAGCAGGGTAACTGCTACTGTCCTGGATGCCTAGCAAGCCTACTGCTACTGTCCTGGATGCCCAGCAGGGTTACTGCTACTGTCCTGGATGCCCAGCAGGGTTACTGCTACTGTCCTGGATGCCCAGCAGGGTTACTGCTACTGTCCTGGATGTCCAGCAGGTCTACTGCTACTGTCCTGGATGACCAGTAGCGTTACTGCTACTGTCCTGGATGTCCAGTAGGGTTACTGCTACTGTCCTGGATGTCCAGCAGTTCTACTGCTACTGTCCTGGATACCCAGCAGGGTTACTGCTACTGACCTGGATGCCCAACAGGGTTACTGCTACTGTCCTGGATGCCCAGCAGGGTTACTGCTACTGTCCCTGGATGCCCAGCAGGCCTACTGCTACTGTCCTGGATGCCCTGCAGGGTTACTGCTACTGTCCTGGATGCCCAGCAGGCCTACTGCTACTGTCCTGGATGCCCAGCATGGTTACTGCTACTGTCCTGGATGCCCAGCAGGGTTACTGCTACTGTCCTGGATGCCCAGCAGGTCTACTGCTACTGTCCTGGATGCCCAGCATGGTTACTGCTACTGTCCTGGATGTCCAGCAGGTCTACTGCTACTGTCCTGGATGCCCAGCAGGGTTACTGTTACTGTCCTGGATGCCCAGCAGGGTTACTGTTACTGTCCTGGATGCCCAGCAGGGTTACTGCTACTGTCCTGGATGCCCAGCAGGGTTACTGCTACTGTCCTGGATGCCCAGAAGGGTTACTGCTACTGTCCTGGATGCCCAGAAGGGTTACTGCTACTGTCCTGGATGCCCAGCAAGCCTACTGCTACTGTCCTGGATGCCCAGCATGGTTACTGCTACTGTCCTGGATGCCCAGCAGGGTTACTGCGACTGTCCTGGATGACCAGTAGGGTTACTGCTACTGTCCTGGATGTCCAGCAGGTCTACTGCTACTGTCCTGGATGACCAGTAGGGTTACTGCTACTGTCCTGGATGTCCAGTAGGGTTACTGCTACTGTCCTGGATGTCCAGCAGTTCTACTGCTACTGTCCTGGATGCCCAGCAGGGTTACTGCTACTGACCTGGATGCCCAGCAGGGTTACTGCTACTGTCCTGGATGCCCAGCAGGGTTACTGCTACTGTCCCTGGATGCCCAGCAGGCCTAATGCTACTGTCCTGGGTGCCCAGCAGGCCTACTGCTACTGTCCTGGATGCCCAGCATGGTTACTGCTACTGTCCTGGATGCCCAGCAGGGTTACTGCTACTGTCCTGGATGCCCAGTAGGGTTACTGCTACTGTCCTGGATGTCCAGTAGGGTTACTGCTACTGTCCTGGATGCCCAGCATGGTTACTGCTACTGTCCTAGATGCCCAGCAGGGTTACTGCTACTGTCCTGGATGCCCAGCAGGTTTACTGCTACTGTCCTGGATGCCCAGCATGGTTACTGCTACTGTCCTGGATGTTCAGCAGGTCTACTGCTACTGTCCTGGATGCCCAGCATGGTTACTGCTACTGTCCTGGATGCCCAGCAGGGTTACTGCTACTGTCCTGGATGCCCAGCAGGGTTACTGCTACTGTCCTGGATGCCCAGCAGGGTTACTGCTACTGTCCTGGATGACCAGCAGGGTTACTGCTACTGTCCTGGATGCCCAGCAGGGTTACTGCTACTGTCCTGGATGCCCAGCAAGCCTATTGCTACTGTCCTGGATGCCCAGCAGGGTTACTGTTACTGTCCTGGATGCCCAGCAGGGTTACTGTTACTGTCCTGGATGCCCAGCAGGGTTACTGCTACTGTCCTGGATGCCCAGCACGGTTACTGCTACTGTCCTGGATGCCCAGCAGGGTTACTGTTACTGTCCTGGATGCCCAGCAGGGTTACTGCTACTGTCCTGGATGCCTAGCAGGGTTACTGTTACTGTTCTGGATGCCCAGCAGGCCTACTGCTACTGTCCTGGATGCCCAGCAGGGTTACTGCTACTGTCCTAGATTCCCAGCAGGGTTACTGTTACTGTCCTGGATGCCCAGCAGGGTTACTGCTACTGTCCTGGATGTCCAGCAGGGTTACTGCTACTGTCCTGGATGCCCAGCAGGGTTACTGCTACTGTCCTGGATGACCAACAGGGTTACTGCGACTGTCCTGGATGCCCAGCAGGGTTACTGCTACTGTCCTGGATGCCCAGAAGGGTTACTGCTACTGTCCTGGATGCCCAGAAGGGTTACTGCTACTGTCCTGGATGCCCAGCAAGCCTACTGCTACTGTCCTGGATGCCCAGCATGGTTACTGCTACTGTCCTGGATGCCCAGCAGGGTTACTCCGACTGTCCTGGATGACCAGTAGGGTTACTGCTACTGTCCTGGATGTCCAGCAGGTCTACTGCTACTGTCCTGGATGACCAGTAGGGTTACTGCTACTGTCCTGGATGTCCAGTATGGTTACTGCTACTGTCCTGGATGTCCAGCAGTTCTACTGCTACTGTCCTGGATGCCCAGCAGGGTTACTGCTACTGTCCTGGATGCCCAGAAGGGTTACTGCTACTGTCCTGGATGCCCAGCAAGCCTACTGCTACTGTCCTGGATGCCCAGCATGGTTACTGCTACTGTCCTGGATGCCCAGCAGGGTTACTCCGACTGTCCTGGATGACCAGTAGGGTTACTGCTACTGTCCTGGATGTCCAGCAGGTCTACTGCTACTGTCCTGGATGACCAGTAGGGTTACTGCTACTGTCCTGGATGTCCAGTATGGTTACTGCTACTGTCCTGGATGTCCAGCAGTTCTACTGCTACTGTCCTGGATGCCCAGCAGGGTTACTGCTACTGACCTGGATGCCCAGCAGGGTTACTGCTACTGTCCCTGGATGCCCAGCAGGCCTAATGCTACTGTCCTGGATGCCCAGCAGGCCTACTGCTACTGTCCTGGATGACCAGCAGGGTTACTGCTACTGTCCTGGATGCCCAGCAGGGTTACTGCTACTGTCCTGGATGCCCAGCAGGTCTACTGCTACTGTCCTGGATGCCCAGCAGGCCTACTGCTACTGTCCTGGATGCCCAGCATGGTTACTGCTACTGTCCTGGATGCCCAGCAGGGTTACTGCTACTGTCCTGGATGCCCAGCAGGTCTACTGCTACTGTCCTGGATGCCCAGCATGGTTACTGCTACTGTCCTGGATGTTCATCAGGTCTACTGCTACTGTCCTGGATGCCCAGCATGGTTACTGCTACTGTCCTGGATGCCCAGCAGGGTTACTGCTACTGTCCTGGATGCCCAGCAGGGTTACTGCTACTGTCCTGGATGCCCAGCAGGGTTACTGCTACTGTCCTGGATGACCAGCTGGGTTACTGCTACTGTCCTGGATGCCCAGCAGGGTTACTGCTACTGTCCTGGATGCCCAGCAGGGTTACTGCTACTGTCCTGGATGCCCAGCAGGGTTACTGCTACTGTCCTGGATGCCCAGCAGCGTTACTGCTACAGTCCTGGATGCCCAGCACGGTTACTGCTACTGTCCTGGATGCCCAGCAGGGTTACTGCTACTGTCCTGGATGCCCAGCACGGTTACTGTTACTGTCCTGGATGCCCAGCAGGGTTACTGCTACTGTCCTGGATGCCCAGCAGGGTTACTGCTACTGTCCTGGATGCCCAGCAGGTCTACTGCTACTGTCTTGGATGCCCAGCAGGGTTACTGCTACTGTCCTGGATGACCAATCAGTCCGATTGCTACTGTCCTGGATGCCCAGCAGGGTTACTGCTACTGTCCTGGATGCCCAGCAGGGTTACTGCTACTGTCCTGGGGAAGACTGGGTGGATATGGTGCCTGGCAAACCCTGCTGATATGGATATGGTGCCCGGCAGGAAGTGTGGTGGAGGGAGGACATATAGGCTGCCATCTCCATCTGCATGGCCTGATGAGCCAGGGTTTATACATCACTGCTTGCATCCCTGCCATCTGAGAATATAGGGCAGAGTGTCTGCAGGTTTTCACCCCTCTCTTATACCTTATTGATCAATTAAAGTCATTGATTAGTTAGAAACTTCCCTCACCTGGTTGTGTAGGTCTTAATTGGACACAAATTGAAAGGAAATAACAAAAACCAGCATACACTCAGTCCTCCATGGAATGAGTTTGACAACCCTGATGTAGGGCCCAGGGCCTCAGCTTGGATCAGGGCCTTAGTCTTGGACTGTTTTCACACTTTAATAACTCAAGTTTGTTTAATTTAAAATACAGTTGAGAATTTCTCTAACACTAATCAGGATAGAACTGTTGTATGGATAAAAGCTGAAATACAACAGACAGTTTGTACCATTTGTGTGTTACAAGTGTGAAAAGTATTTTTAAATGGTGTTCCTTGAGCATGGTCCAAAATCATGTTTTAGGCAAGTTCCACAATGCAACTATTACAGCACTAGAAGGACATATGGTTGGAGACAGACAGTATTTGCATTTGAGATTTGTGAAATACATTTTAAAAGTTTGCCATGAACATGGTGTAAAATCATGTTTTAGGAAATGTCCACAATGCAACTATTACAGCACTAGAAGGACAAATGGTAGGCGATAATATTTGTGTGTTACACATGTGAAATACCTTTTGAAACAGTTGTCCATGAACATGGTCTAAAATGGTGTTTCCAGCAATTTCCACACTCTAATTAGTACTGTACAGAACTGTAAGGAGAGATGATGAGAGACACCATTTGTGTTACAACTGTCAACAATCTTTTAAAAACGTTTTCCTGAACTTGATCTAAAATCATGTTTTTGGCAATCCCCACAATACAAATAGTATGGTAGTAGAAAGAGAGACGATATGAGACATCATTTGTTTTACAACGGAGAATTATATTTTCTAAACAGTTTCCCAAATCACTTTTTAGGCAATTTACACAATGCAACTAGTTATCCTGGGTGTCAGTCTGTTTCTGATCTCTTACCAACTCCTTAATGGAACTGTCATGGCTTCATAATGAGAGCACAAACTGTTCTGGGATGAGGCTAGTGTAGAGTTATCCTAGGTGTCACTCTGTTTCTGATCTCTTACCAACTCCTTAGTGGAACTGTCATGGTTTCATGATGAGAGCACAAACTTCTGGGATCAGGCTAGTGTAGAGCTGCATGGGAAGGTAATGTATGTGAAAGGGATGTGTCATGTTTCCCTCTTACATCAACAAGTCAAGTACAATATGAACTAAAGGGAAAGGGGAAAGGGGAAGACCTTGTCAGTTGTAGTTGTGTAGAGTTATCCTGTATATGAATATGAACTAAAGGGAAAGGGGAAAGGGGGAGACCTAGTCAGTTGTAGTTGTGTAGAGTTATCCTGTATATGAATATGAACTAAAGGGAAAAGGGAAAGGGGGAGACCTAGTCTGTTGTAGTTGTGTAGAGTTATCCTGTATATGAATATGAACTAAAGGGAAAGGGGAAAGGGGGAGACCTAGTCAGTTGTAGTTGTGTAGAGTTATCCTGTATATGAATATGAACTAAAGGGAAAAGGGAAAGGGGGAGACCTAGTCAGTTGTAGTTGTGTAGAGTTATCCTGTATATGAATATGAACTAAAGGGAAAGGGGAAAGGGGGATACCTAGTCAGTTGTAGTTGTGTAGAGTTATCCTGTATATGAATATGAACTAAAGGGAAAAGGGAAAGGGGGAGACCTAGTCAGTTGTAGTTGTGTAGAGTTATCCTGTATATGAATATGAACTAAAGGGAAAAGGGAAAGGGGGAGACCTAGTCAGTTGTAGTTGTGTAGAGTTATCCTGTATATGAATCTGAACTAAAGGGAAAGGGGAAAGGGGGATACCTAGTCAGTTGTAGTTGTGTAGAGTTATCCTGTATATGAATATGAATTAAAGGGAAAGGGGGAGACCTAGTCAGTTGTCCAACTGAATGTATTGAAATGTGTCTTCCACATTTAACCGTCTGAATCAGAGGGGTGCGGGGGTCTGCCTTAATCTACATCCACGTCTTCACTACATAGTAGCACCATGATTGTGTGCATTTGAACAAAAGATAAATAAAGGTTTGCTGTATTTTATTAACACATTCTTTCTGTGTAGTTGACGTCATGCATCTTAGCTGCATTTAAAACATTGTTATGAATAGTGAGGCTACAATAGATACAAAATATAGAAACCACATTCTACAAAGATTATTTCTAATATGATGTTATGTTCTTTTGCTTTGTCAATCATAGCATCCATCATGGTGGACCTACATAGCACACAGAGGTATACAGTATCCATCATCACATATTGTAAACCATGCAGTTTAACCATTGATTCAGATGTTTTGTGTCTGGATCTTGTAGAATAACATTTGAGGTACGTATCCATCATTTAATGTTGAAAATGTATTGATAATGTACAAAACACATTCAACTACCAAAAGTTTAGATTGAACATTTTATTAAACAAATTGGAGACAGTAAACACTCCTGAAATAGACATTAGAGGAAGGTCCATCAGTAGCCTTGGTAACAAGGCCTGGGGTAGAGGGAGTTCCCTTAGTACCATTGGTAACAAGGCCTGGGGTAGAGGGAGGTCCATTAGTACCATTGGTAACAAGGCCTGGGGTAGAGGGAGGTCCATCGGTACCATTGGTAACAAGGCCTGGGGTAGAGGGAGGTCCATCAGTACCATTGGTAACAAGGCCTGGGGTAGAGGGAGGTCCATCAGTAGTCTTGGTAACAAGGCCTGGGGTAGAGGGAGGTCCATCAGTACCATTGGTAACAAGGCCTGGGGTAGAGGGAGGTACATCAGTACCATTGGTAACAAGGTCTGGGGTAGAGGGAGGTCCATTAGTACCATTGGTAACAAGGCCTGGGGTAGAGGGAGGTCAATCAGTACCATTGGTAACAAGGCCCGGGGTAGAGGGAGGTCCATTAGTACCATTGATAACAAGGCCTGGGGTAGAGGAAGGTTCTAACCGATCTCTGATAATACAAGTAGGTGCAAAGGGCACACAACATGTCCTTGTCCCAATCCTGTCTTCTTCTGTCTCTGATTCACTTTCACTTATAGTGACAGAGAGATGCTCCCCTCCCTGTTCCCCTTCTGGACAGGGACTGAATTGAGATCTTGAACACCTCACTTTAAACCAAGCAGGCCTTCTTTCTTTCAATCTACCTCCAAGAAAATAGAAAACAGCAACTAGGATGATCACCAAAACAACCACCACCACCACCACCAACACCCATGTTGACATTCCTGTGTCGTCCTCGTTCTTCTCTCCGAGAGTGACAGTGAGAGTGACAGCTCCTGGATTTCCTCTCTGGTGGTCAGGGCCGAAGAAGCACCAGTATGTCCCCTGATCAGAAAGGTGTAGGTTGGTGAGGTAGAGGGAAAGGTCTCCCTGTCGGTAACCATCCAAGGACACAGAAACCCTGTCCTTAAAGCCAGGGTCATAGGATACATTCCCTGCCTTGACGGTAGACACATTCTGTCCATCTTTCACCCATTGGATATATATCTCACTGTCCTTAGTCTGTTTTTTAGTTGAGCCATGGCAGACAAGTGTGACATTATCTCCAACATGGGCAGATATTTCAGTGGGGACCAAAACTTGTAGATTTACATGCTGTTTGTACTCGCCACAGACACACTCGTACAACCCCATGTCATTGTACTCAGCTGAGGAGATGGTTAGAGAGAATTTTCCATCATTGTTTTCAAACCTCTTCTTAAAAAATCCCTCACCTGTGGTTAAATTATCTCCGTCAAGTTTAGCAACCATCTTCGTGATGATGGACCCTGATTGAGCTTCCTGATAACGCCTCAACTCGATGACAACACCATGGCATGATCCAGAGCAGGGGAGTGTAACTGGGTCATTCAACATCACTGATAAATTGATAGGATGAGACAAGGAGTGTTTTGCAACAAGTGCAAGTAGGAAAACAGTCATTACACTTTCCCCCTTCATAATCAAGGCAGCTCTCAAACCCTCAATCTGGCTTCAGTGAACTTTGTTGTTGCTTGGAAGCTTCCTTCTGACTTTTCACTCAGCAAACACGTTGTTATATAGGTAACATCTTCGGGAAAATGGTGACTCCTCCCCCTTATCCGAAAATGTTCTGCTGTATGCAATATGTTTTATTTTCTTATAAGAACGTTACATTACACACTAATACGTTTCACAGATATAACGTAAATGAATGTAGTTAATTACCTTTATTATTGGACGTGTAAATGTAACTGGTAAAGTAGTATAGTAGTAACTTGGCCTTGTAGATATTCAGTGGTAGAGAGGCAGCAGTAGCTTGGCATGTGAAGGCTACATTTCGCCTGGAGTGTAGTAGTATGCTTGGTCCTGGTTAGATAACTTAGTGTCTACTATTTTCTAAAACATATTTATTTTATAGTGACTGACTTGACTGTCCATTTCGAACCCCAGTTCACTCAGCCTACCTAATGAGTGTTATTGTAGATATTGAGAGACGACTGTAGACTACTAGAGCACTGTCGAGTCGAGAATCTTGTCAGAACCGAGACACTGAGAATGCAGAGGACAGTCAGTTTCATAACAGAATAAAGACTGTAGATACCACAGTCACTGCGGCACATGGAATTCTGCCTAACCAGCCGCGATAGCAGCTTTGATCAGCTATGCCACGAGCAGAACATTTTAAAATTACTTTTATTTCAAGACTGCCTGGCATTCTGCACTGATCAGAGAAGGAAGTGAAAGACGCTCGTCCGTCGAGCCAAAACGAGCTACACCCCAGATAGCAGAGCTGCTCAGTGGCTTCACCTGCCGCTGACTGTCGTCGCCTCACACAGCCCAGACGTTATTCTCCCGTCCGGCAACACTACAACTGCCAGTTGAAATCAAACCACTTTCAGCGTCAAACCAGCAGACTAATTATATTCCTGTGGTACATACATTATCTGACAGTTATTTTAAGTTTATTCAAGTAGTTCTTTCAAGTTTTCTCAAGTACGATATTTGCCATTTACAAGTATTAACAGTAATTATGGAATTATTTGTTGGAGATCTAGCTCATATAGTAGCACGTACATGTAAACAGAAAAAACAGTCACAAATAGAATATAAATAAATATGAATAGAACAACAACTGAAAGTGCAGAGTGGTAAGATTATAATAAAACTACAGTCATAAATGCTAAAGTGTTAAAAACATCATTCAGATAAAAGATATTCTTGATCCTGGTAGTGGAGGTGCTGCTGTCCTTCCTCCACACAGTAAGCCTGCCGGACTGTCCTGTACCTCCCTCTGGATGGCAGCGGTGGCAGAGTAGAGAGAGAAACCGATGAAGTGTGTAAGCCATGCTGGTGGCTGGTAGCGGAGTCGAGTAGAGAGGAGAGAGAGATCTTGGATCCACAGAGCGATAGCCGTACAGAATATTCCCTTTACTCAATATCTGACGGTCCATAGACTAGAGGGAAAGAGAGATGGTGAGAGACTGGTCCGTTCAGAGAACAGGGAGAAAACAGGCTCAAGGGATCTCCTCCATATCTCCTTACAACATTATGCGTTTCCAACCAGTAGCGGGGTAAGTCTGGGTGAAAATGATAGTGTGTCAACAAATCAGATGCCTGTCGCCGCGGAGTGTAGGTAGTGGAGGTGCAGGTGGCTGCGCAGTGTGTGGAGTCGCACCGGTTGCACATTGTGAGGAGTTGGGGTGGCAGCGGAGTGCTCGTACTGTGGGTGTCGTGTAGAGCGCGTAGTTGGGGCGGCCTTCTGACACTGAGGAAGTGAAAGACTCTCGGCCGAAGAGCCTTAAAGAGCTAAAGCCCATATAGCGGAGGTGTTCGGCGGCTTCACTGGCAGTGCTCCCGATACGCTCACAGCCCAGCAGTTCTCCTCCTGACAGACCGTTCTCTTCCTGGACATGGGAGGGAATTCTGGACGGTAAAGCACCCTGGGCAGAGCCAGAGGAGGGTCGCCGCCCCAAAGCGGAGCTGGAGGCAGCAAAAGCGGAGAGGCAGCATTATGAGGCGCGTGCAAGGCAGAGCGGCGGGAAGCCCGAGAGGCTCACCCAAAAATTTATTGGGGGGAGGCTAAAGGGGAGTGTGGCAAAGTCAGGTAGGAGACCTGCGCCAACTTCCCGGGCTTACCGTGGAGAGCGAGAGTACGGGCAGACACCGTGTTGTGCTGAAGAGCGCACGGAGTCTCCTGTACCTGTGCTTAGCCCGGTGCGGTACATTCCAGCTCCACGTATCGGCCGGGCTAGAGTGGGCATCGAGCCAGGTGCCATGAAGCCGGCTCAACACATCTGGTCTCCAGTGCGTCTCCTTGGGCCGGTGTACATGGCACCAGCCTTACGTATGGTGTCCCCTCGCCGCACTGGCCTGGCTACCGGGAGCATTAAACCAGGTAAGGTTGGGCAGGCTCGGTGCTTAAGAGCTCCTGTACCCCTTCACAGTCCGGAATATCCGGCGCCACCTTCCCGCCCCAGCCCAGTACCACCAGTGCCTACACCACGCACCAGGCATCCTGTGCGTCTCCAGAACTATGTTCCTCCTCCACGCACTCTCCCTATGGTGCGTGTCTCCAGCCCAGTACCTCCAGAGCCGGTACCACGCACCATTTCTACTGTGTGGCTCAGCAGGTCAGAGTCGGCTGCCTGCCCAGCGCCGTCTAGTAGACAATGAACCTGATGGGACAGCTCAGAGCTCCTGCTCTGTTCTGTCCACAAACACCCCTTATATAGGGACACCTGTACTCCTATTGGCTGCAGATGTGTGCATCATTTCCTCTCAGGCTATTCGCTGCCTAGGCAGCGGGGTAAACCACTAGGAGCAGAGCTCCCCTATGGGGCGGAGCTCCACCATGTAGAACCAGCTGTACAAAAGCGTCATCCAGTGGAAAAAGTGTGCGCTCAACCAGAAGAGATGCATGTGCAATGCTCTCGGTTACAATTTGTTTGTATGTTCATTAGCACAGTTACATCGCCAATAGGAGTACAGGTGTCCCTATATAAGGGGACGCTTCCCCTCAATCAGTCTCCCGAAAAATGATTTTCAGTGAGACTGGGGGTCGGCAGGGTCTGAAGCCCCATGGGGCTCCGCTCCACTCATAGAACTGGAGTTTCACTCCGGTAACTATCTTCTACATCGTGGAGCTCCGCCCCATAGGGGAGCTCTGCTCCCAAAATGTACTCCCTGCCGAGCCAAAACACTTTCCACTTAAGAAAATGTCAGCTCAGCAATGGCTGTGACCAAATCCCACAGTACTGTAACTTACTGTGAACCACACTAAGTTACAATGTACTGTGTCTTTGATCTAATCCGCTCACTCAGTCTAAAGGCAAAGCCAATGACTAGTGAGCAGATCATAGAATATGAGTCATACTAACTGTACCACAGATGATCTCAACTCTATTGGTATTCAGATTGGTCTAATAGTTCTGTAATATCCATTCCAGAACTATATCCCTCTGCCGTTTCTACCTGGTTCTAACAAGCATTATATGTCCCGATCTTGTCTACAGTCTGATTGTTCCCACATTTTCAGACAGGTGAAGACGATTAAAATAAGCATTGTGGTCAGATATTCCTGACCACGTCTGGAGGTGACAGTGAAGTGTCAGTCTGTTTCTGATCTCTTACCAACTCCTTAATGGTACTGTGATGTCACGTCTTCATAATGAGAGCACAAACTGTTCTGGGATCAGGCTAGTGTAGAGCTGCATGGGAATGTAATGTATATGAAAGGGATGTGTCATGTTTCCCTCTTCCATCAACAAGTCAAGTACAATATGAACTAAAGGGAAAAGTGAAAGGGGGAGACCTAGTCAGTTGTAGTTGTGTAGAGTTATCCTGTATATGAATATGAACTAAAGGGAAAAGGGAAAGGGGGAGACCTAGTCAGTTGTAGTTGTGTAGAGTTATCCTGTATAGGAATATGAACTAAAGGGAAAAGGGAAAGGGGGAGACCTAGTCAGTTGTAGTTGTGTAGAGTTATCCTGTATATGAATATGAACTAAAGGGAAAAGGGAAAGGGGGAGACCTAGTCAGTTGTAGTTGTGTAGAGTTATCCTGTATATGAATATGAACTAAAGGGAAAAGGGAAAGGGGGATACCTAGTCAGTTGTAGTTGTGTAGAGTTATCCTGTATATGAATATGAACTAAAGGGAAAAGGGAAAGGGGGAGACCTAGTCAGTTGTAGTTGTGTAGAGTTATCCTGTATATGAATATGAACTAAAGGGAAAAGGGAAAGGGGGAGACCTAGTCAGTTGTAGTTGTGTAGAGTGATCTTGTATATGAATATGAACTAAAGGGAAAAGGGAAAGGGGGATACCTAGTCAGTTGTAGTTGTGTAGAGTTATCCTGTATAGGAATATGAACTAAAGGGAAAAGGGAAAGGGGGAGACCTAGTCAGATGTAGTTGTGTAGAGTTATCCTGTATATGAATATGAACTAAAGGGAAAAGGGAAAGGGGGATACCTAGTCAGTTGTAGTTGTGTAGAGTTATCCTGTATATGAATATGAACTAAAGGGAAAAGGGAAAGGGGGAGACCTAGTCAGTTGTAGTTGTGTAGAGTTATCCTGTATAGGAATATGAACTAAAGGGAAAAGGGAAAGGGGGATACCTAGTCAGTTGTAGTTGTGTAGAGTTATCCTGTATATGAATATGAACTAAAGGGAAAAGGGAAAGGGGGAGACCTAGTCAGTTGTAGTTGTGTAGAGTTATCCTGTATAGGAATATGAACTAAAGGGAAAAGGGAAAGGGGGAGACCTAGTCAGTTGTCCAACTGAATGTATTGAAATGTGTCTTCCACATTTAACCCCTCTGAATCAGAGAGGTGCGGGGGTCTGCCTTAATCTACATCCACGTCTTCACTGCATAGTAGCACCATGATTGTGTGCATTTGAACAAAAGATAAATAAATGTTTGCTGTATTTTATTAACACATTCTTTCTGTGTAGTTGTCATCATGCAGCTTAGCTGCATTTAAAACATCGTTATGAATAGTGAGGCTACAATAGATACAAAATATAGAAACCACATTCTACAAAGATTATTTCTGATATGATGTTATGTTCTTTTGCTTTGTCAATCATAGCATCCATCATGGTGGACCTACATAGCACACAGAGGTATACAGTATCCATCATCACATATTGTAAACTATGCAGTTTAACCATTGATTCAGATGTTTTGTGTCTGGATCTTGTAGAATAACATTTGAGGTACGTATCCATCATTTAATGTTGAAAATGTATTGATAATGTACAAAACACATTCAACTACCAAAAGTTTAGATTGAACATTTTATTAAACAAATTGGAGACAGTAAACACTCCTGAAATAGACATTAGAGGGAGGTCCATCAGTAGCCTTGGTAACAAGGCCTGGGGTAGAGGGAGGTCCATTAGTACCATTGGTAACAAGGCCTGGGGTAGAGGGAGGTCCATTAGTACCATTGGTAACAAGGCCTGGCGTAGAGGGAGGTCAATCAGTACCATTGGTAACAAGGCCTGGGGTAGAGGGAGGTCCATCAGTACCATTGGTAACAGGGCCTGGGGTAGAGGGAGGTCCATCAGTACCATTGGTAACAAGGCCTGGAGTAGAGGGAGGTCCATCAGTACCATTGGTAACAAGGCCTGGGGTAGAGGGAGGTCCATCAGTACCATTGGTAACAAGGCCTGGGGTAGAGGGAGGTCAATCAGTACCATTGGTAACAAGGCCTGGGGTAGAGGGAGGTCCATCAGTAGTCTTGGTAACAAGGCCTGGGGTAGAGGGAGGTCCATTAGTACCATCGATAACAAGGCCAGGGATAGAGGGAGGTTCTAACTGATCTCTGATGATACAAGCAGGTGCATAGGGGACAAAACATGTCCTTGTCCCAATACTGTCTTCTTCTGTCTCTGATTCACTTTCACTTATAGTTACAGAGAGATGCTCCCCTCCCTGTTCCCCTTCTGGACAGGGACTGAATTGAGATCTTGAACACCTCTCTTTAAACCAAGCAGGCCTTCTTTCTTTCAATCTACCTCCAAGAAAATAGAAAACAGCAACTAGGATGATCACCAAAACAACCACCACCACCACCACCAACACCCATGTTGACATTCCTGTGTCGTCCTCGTTCTTCTCTCCGAGAGTGACAGTGAGAGTGACAGCTCCTGGATTTCCTCTCTGGTGGTCAGGGCCGAAGAAGCACCAGTATGTCCCCTGATCAGAAAGGTGTAGGTCGGTGAGGTAGAGGGAAAGGTCTCCCTGTCGGTAACCATCCATGGACACAGATACTCTCTCCTTCATCCCAGGGTCATAGGTTACATTCCCTGCCTCAATGGCAGACACATTCTGTCCATCTTTCAACCATTTCATATATCTCTCACTGTCCTTTGTCCATTTTTTAGTTAAGCCATGGTAGGCAAGTGTGACATTTCCTCCAACATGGGCAGATATTTCAGTGGCGACCAAGACTTCTAGTTTTACATCCTGTAAAACCTTGTTGTTGCAGACACACTCATACCACCCCATGTCATTGAACTCAGCTGGGGAGATGGTGAGAGAGAGGTTTCCTTTCTGGAGATCAACCCTGTTCTCATAACCCTCTCCTGGGATTAAATTATTGCCGTCAAATGTAGCAACCGTCTTATCACAGAAGCTCACTACAGGATCCTGACAATGCCTCCACTCGAAGACACCACCATGACATGATCCAGACAAGGGAAGTTTGATCCTCTCATTCAACATCACTGCTAAATGTATAGGATCAGACAAGGAGTATTGTGCAACAAGTGCCGACAGGAAAAAGGTGATGACTCGTCCCGCCTTCATAATCGACGCAGTTCTCTCTGGCAGTGCTCACGCCCTCAATTCGGCTTCAGGAACTTTGTTGTTGCTTGGCGTTTTGCGGCTGTTACTCACACTTTTATGCAGACAGAAATCTCACTTTAGGGAAGATCTTCGGGATGATGGTGACTCAACTCCCTTATCCGAAAATGGACTGCTCCTTACCTTACCAAGGTTAATACTGCTGCTGGTTTTGATCAAGTTCTGGATGCAATATATTTTTATTTTCTTACATTACACACTAAAACGTTTCACAAATATAACGTTAATAATGTAGTTAATGAACTTTGTTTTTTTCGTGGGCCAGAAATTGGAGTTCCGGGATACCTTCACAGCCCAGCCGTTCTCCTGACCGGCAACACTAGAGATTCTAGTCGGAGGCAAGAAAACGTAGAAAAGCTTCTGATTGAGTTGGAACTGTCAGATAATTTTTGTACCACAGAAATATAACGATAGTATAATGTATATAATGATATTGTGTATATATGATGATATTTCAGAAAAGGGAACAGAGGACACGGGGACATCGTTATGGTAGTTGGATTAGTCTGCTGGTTTGACGTTGAAAAAGCGCCTTAATAACTCCGAGTAGCAGCTGTAGTGGTGTCGGTCAGGAGGAGAACTGCTGGGCTGTGAGCATATCGGGAGCACTGCCAGTGAAGCCGCCGAACTCCTCCACTATATGGGCTTTAGCTCTTTAAGGCTCTTCGGCCGAGAGTCTTTCACTTCCTCAGTGTCAGAAGGCCGCCCCAACTACGCCCTCTACACGACACCCACATTACGCGCACTCCGCTGCCACCCCAACTACTCACAATGTGCAACCGGTGCGACTCCACACACTGCGCAGCCACCTGCACCTCCACTACCTACACTCCGCGGCGACAGGCATCTGATTTGTTGACACTATCATTTTCACCCAGACTTACCCCGCTACTGGTTGGAAACGCATAATGTTGTAAGGAGATATGGAGGAGAGCCCGTGAGCCTGTTTTCCCCATGTTCTCTGAACGGACCAGTCTCTCACCATCTCTCTTTCCCTCTAGTCTATGGACCGTCAGATATTGAGTAAAGGGAATATTCTGTACGGCTTTCGCTCTGTGGATCCAAGATCTCTCTCTCCTCTCTACTCGACTCCGCTACCAGCCACCAGCATGACTTACACACTTCATCGGTTTCTCTCTCTCCTCTCTACTCGACTCCGCTACCAGCCACCAGCATGACTTACACACTTCATCGGTTTCTCTCTCTACTCTTCCACCGCTGCCATCCAGAGGGAGGTACAGGACAGTCCGACAGGCTTACTGTGTGGAGGAAGGACAGCAGCACCTCCACTACCAGCATCAAGAATAGCTTTTATCTGACTGCTGTTTTTAACACTTTAGCATTTATGACTGTAGTTTTATTATAATCTTACCACTCTGCACTTTTAGTTGTTGTTCGATTCATATTTATTTATATTCTATTTGTGACTGTTTTTCTGTTTACCTGTATGTGCTACTATATGAGCGAGATCTCCAACAAATAATTCCATAATTACTGTTAATACTTGTAAATGGCAAATATCGTACTTGAGAAAACTTGAAAGAACTACTTGAATAAACTTAAAATAACTGTCAGATAATGTATGTACCACAGGAATATAATGGTATAATGTATAAAATGATAGTGGAGGCAGCGATATTGTGATTTATGAGAAAAGGACACTGAGGACACAGGGAAATGGTTGATATGGGTAATGGTAGAAGGATTAGTCTGCTGGTTTGACGCTGAAAATGGTTTGATTTCAACTGGCAGTTGTAGTGTTGCCGGACGGGAGAATAACGTCTGGGCTGTGTGAGGAGACGACAGTCGGCGGCAGGTGAAGCCGCTGAGCAGCTCTGCTATCTGGGGTGTAGCTCGTTTTGGCTCGACGGACGAGCGTCTTTCACTTCCTTGTTTGATCAGTGTAGAATGCCCAGCAGTCTTGAAATAAATGTCATTTAAAAATGTTCTGCTCTTGGCATAGCTGATCAAAGCTGCTATCGTGGCTGGTTAGGCAGATTTCCATGTGCCGCAGTGGCGTATCTTCAGTCTTTATTATGTTATGAAACTGACTGTCCTCTGCATTCTCAGTGTCTCGGTTCTGACAAGATTCTCGACTCGACAGTCGGAAAATGGAAATCTGCCTAACCAGCCACGATAGCAGCTTTGATCAGCTATGCCAAGAGCAGAACATTTTTAAATTACATTTATTTCAAGACTGCTGGGCATTCTACACTGATCAAACAAGGAAGTGAAAGACGCTCGTCCGTCGAGCCAAAACGAGCTACACCCCAGATAGCAGAGCTGCTCAGCGGCTTCACCTGCCGCCGACTGTCGTCTCCTCACACAGCCCAGACGTTATTCTCCCGTCCGGCAACACTACAACTGCCAGTTGAAAACAAACCATTTTCAGCGTCAAACCAGCAGACTAATCCTTCTACCATTACCCATATCAACCATTTCCCTGTGTCCTCAGTGTCCTTTTCTCATAAATCACAATATCGCTGCCTCCACTATCATTTTATACATTATACCATTATATTCCTGTGGTACATACATTATCTGACAGTTATTTTAAGTTTATTCAAGTAGTTCTTTCAAGTTTTCTCAAGTACGATATTTGCCATTTACAAGTATTAACAGTAATTATGGAATTATTTGTTGGAGATCTCGCTCATATAGTAGCACATACAGGTAAACAGAAAAACAGTCACAAATAGAATATAAATAAATATGAATCGAACAACAACTAAAAGTGCAGAGTGGTAAGATTATAATAAAACTACAGTCATAAATGCTAAAGTGTTAAAAACAGCAGTCAGATAAAAGCTATTCTTGATGCTGGTAGTGGAGGTGCTGCTGTCCTTCCTCCACACAGTAAGCCTGTCGGACTGTCCTGTACCTCCCTCTGGATGGCAGCGGTGGAAGAGTAGAGAGAGAAACCGATGAAGTGTGTAAGTCATGCTGGTGGCTGGTAGCGGAGTCGAGTAGAGAGGAGAGAGAGATCTTGGATCCACAGAGCGAAAGCCGTACAGAATATTCCCTTTACTCAATATCTGACGGTCCATAGACTAGAGGGAAAGAGAGATGGTGAGAGACTGGTCCGTTCAGAGAACATGGGGAAAACAGGCTCACGGGCTCTCCTCCATATCTCCTTACAACATTATGCGTTTCCAACCAGTAGCGGGGTAAGTCTGGGTGAAAATGATAGTGTCAACAAATCAGATGCCTGTCGCCGCGGAGTGTAGGTAGTGGAGGTGCAGGTGGCTGCGCAGTGTGTGGAGTCGCACCGGTTGCACATTGTGAGTAGTTGGGGTGGCAGCGGAGTGCGCGTAATGTGGGTGTCGTGTAGAGGGCGTAGTTGGGGCAGCCTTCTGACACTGAGGAAGTGAAAGACTCTAGGCCGAAGAGCCTTAAAGAGCTAAAGCCCATATAGTGGAGGAGTTCGGCGGCTTCACTGGCAGTGCTCCCGATACGCTCACAGCCCAGCAGTTCTCCTCCTGACCGACACCACTACAGCTGCTACTCGGAGTTATTAAGGCGCTTTTTCATCGTCAAACCAGCAGACTAATCCAACTACCATAACGATGTCCCCGTGTCCTCTGTTCCCTTTTCTGAAATATCATCATATATACACAATATCATTATATACATTATACTATCGTTATATTTCTGTGGTACAAAAATTATCTGACAGTTCCAACTCAATCAGAAGCTTTTCTACGTTTTCTTGCCTCCGACTAGAATCTCTAGTGTTGCCGGTCAGGAGAACGGCTGGGCTGTGAAGGTATCCCGGAACTCCAATTTCTGGCCCACGAAAAAAACAAAGTTCATTAACTACATTATTAACGTTATATTTGTGAAACGTTTTAGTGTGTAATGTAAGAAAATAAAAATATATTGCATCCAGAACTTGATCAAAACCAGCAGCAGTATTAACCTTGGTAAGGTAAGGAGCAGTCCATTTTCGGATAAGGGAGTTGAGTCACCATCATCCCGAAGATCTTCCCTAAAGTGAGATTTCTGTCTGCATAAAAGTGTGAGTAACAGCCGCAAAACGCCAAGCAACAACAAAGTTCCTGAAGCCGAATTGAGGGCGTGAGCACTGCCAGAGAGAACTGCGTCGATTATGAAGGCGGGACGAGTCATCACCTTTTTCCTGTTTGCACTTGTTGCACAATACTCCTTGTCTGATCCGATACATTTACCAGTGATGTTGAATGACAGGATCGAACTTCCCTTGTCTGGATCATGTCATGGTGGTGTCTTCGAGTGGAGGCATTGTCAGGATCCTGTAGTGAGCTTCTGTGATAAGACGGTTGCTACATTTGACGGCAATAATTTAATCCCAGGAGAGGGTTATGAGAACAGGGTTGATCTCCAGAAAGGAAACTTCTCTCTCACCATCTCCCCAGCTGAGTACAATGACATGGGGAGGTATGAGTGTGTCTGCAACAACAAGGTTTTACAGGATGTAAAACTAGAAGTCTTGGTCGCCACTGAAATATCTGCCCATGTTGGAGGAAATGTCACACTTGCCTACCATGGCTTAACTAAAAAATGGACAAAGGACAGTGAGAGATATATGAAATGGTTGAAAGATGGACAGAATGTGTCTGCCATTGAGGCAGGGAATGTAACCTATGACCCTGGGATGAAGGAGAGAGTATCTGTGTCCATGGATGGTTACCGACAGGGAGACCTTTCCCTCTACCTCACCGACCTACACCTTTCTGATCAGGGGACATACTGGTGCTTCTTCGGCCCTGACCACCAGAGAGGAAATCCAGGAGCTGTCACTCTCACTGTCACTCTCGGAGAGAAGAACGAGGACGACACAGGAATGTCAACATGGGTGTTGGTGGTGGTGGTGGTGGTTGTTTTGGTGATCATCCTAGTTGCTGTTTTCTATTTTCTTGGAGGTAGATTGAAAGAAAGAAGGCCTGCTTGGTTTAAAGAGAGGTGTTCAAGATCTCAATTCAGTCCCTGTCCAGAAGGGGAACAGGGAGGGGAGCATCTCTCTGTAACTATAAGTGAAAGTGAATCAGAGACAGAAGAAGACAGTATTGGGACAAGGACATGTTTTGTCCCCTATGCACCTGCTTGTATCATCAGAGATCAGTTAGAACCTCCCTCTATCCCTGGCCTTGTTATCGATGGTACTAATGGACCTCCCTCTACCCCAGGCCTTGTTACCAAGACTACTGATGGACCTCCCTCTACCCCAGGCCTTGTTACCAATGGTACTGATTGACCTCCCTCTACCCCAGGCCTTGTTACCAATGGTACTGATGGACCTCCCTCTACCCCAGGCCTTGTTACCAATGGTACTGATGGACCTCCCTCTACTCCAGGCCTTGTTACCAATGGTACTGATGGACCTCCCTCTACCCCAGGCCCTGTTACCAATGGTACTGATGGACCTCCCTCTACCCCAGGCCTTGTTACCAATGGTACTGATTGACCTCCCTCTACGCCAGGCCTTGTTACCAATGGTACTAATGGACCTCCCTCTACCCCAGGCCTTGTTACCAATGGTACTAATGGACCTCCCTCTACCCCAGGCCTTGTTACCAAGGCTACTGATGGACCTCCCTCTAATGTCTATTTCAGGAGTGTTTACTGTCTCCAATTTGTTTAATAAAATGTTCAATCTAAACTTTTGGTAGTTGAATGTGTTTTGTACATTATCAATACATTTTCAACATTATATGATGGATACGTACCTCAAATGTTATTCTACAAGATCCAGACACAAAACATCTGAATCAATGGTTAAACTGCATGGTTTACAATATGTGATGATGGATACTGTATACCTCTGTGTGCTATGTAGGTCCACCATGATGGATGCTATGATTGACAAAGCAAAAGAACATAACATCATATCAGAAATAATCTTTGTAGAATGTGGTTTCTATATTTTGTATCTATTGTAGCCTCACTATTCATAACAATGTTTTAAATGCAGCTAAGCTGCATGATGGCAACTACACAGAAAGAATGTGTTAATAAAATACAGCAAACATTTATTTATCTTTTGTTCAAATGCACACAATCATGGTGCTACTATGCATTGAAGTCGTGGATGTAGATTAAGGCAGACCCCCGCACCTCTCTGATTCAGAGGGGTTAAATGTGGAAGACACATTTCAATACATTCAGTTGGACAACTGACTAGGTCTCCCCCTTTCCCTTTTCCCTTTAGTTCATATTCCTATACAGGATAACTCTACACAACTACAACTGACTAGGTCTCCCCCTTTCCCTTTTCCCTTTAGTTCATATTCATATACAGGATAACTCTACACAACTACAACTGACTAGGTATCCCCCTTTCCCTTTTCCCTTTAGTTCATATTCCTATACAGGATAACTCTACACAACTACAACTGACTAGGTCTCCCCCTTTCCCTTTTCCCTTTAGTTCATATTCATATACAGGATAACTCTACACAACTACAACTGACTAGGTATCCCCCTTTCCCTTTTCCCTTTAGTTCATATTCATATACAGGATAACTCTACACAACTACATCTGACTAGGTCTCCCCCTTTCCCTTTTCCCTTTAGTTCATATTCCTATACAGGATAACTCTACACAACTACAACTGACTAGGTATCCCCCTTTCCCTTTTCCCTTTAGTTCATATTCATATACAGGATCACTCTACACAACTACAACTGACTAGGTCTCCCCCTTTCCCTTTTCCCTTTAGTTCATATTCATATACAGGATAACTCTACACAACTACAACTGACTAGGTCTCCCCCTTTCCCTTTTCCCTTTAGTTCATATTCATATACAGGATAACTCTACACAACTACAACTGACTAGGTATCCCCCTTTCCCTTTTCCCTTTAGTTCATATTCATATACAGGATAACTCTACACAACTACAACTGACTAGGTCTCCCCCTTTCCCTTTTCCCTTTAGTTCATATTCATATACAGGATAACTCTACACAACTACAACTGACTAGGTCTCCCCCTTTCCCTTTTCCCTTTAGTTCATATTGTACTTAACTTGTTGATTGAAGAGGGAAACATGACACATCCCTTTCACATACATTACATTCCCATGCAGCTCTACACTAACCTGATCCCAGAACAGTTTGTGCTCTCATTATGAAGACGTGACATCACAGTACCATTAAGGAGTTGGTAAGAGATCAGAAACAGACTGACACCCAGGATAACTCTACACTAGCCTGATCCCAGAACAGTTTGTGCTCTTGACAACTCCAAACTGACCCTGTAATTATTTCTTTTTTCTCTATAAATTGACATCTATGACGGAAGCCTGGAGGTTTTTTCCTTGGTGTGAAAATACAGTCCAGGTGATAACAGGCTACACTGGTAACCAGCTTGGTTCCCAAGTTTCTAAACCATCCTTCAGATGTGAGGTAAACAGCTAGTTCTAGAAAGTGAACTTGAAAGTGCCCACAAACTGGCACATAGCTTATTTGTTTAACCTTTATTTAACTAGGCAAGTCAGTTAAGAACAAATTCTTATTTTCAATGACGGCCTACGAACAGAACAACAGATTTTTATCTTGTCAACTCGGGGATTCGATTTTGCAACCTTTCGTTTACTAGTCTGACACTCTAACCACTATGCTACCCTGCAGCCCTTATTGGTTTAGTAAGCAAACATATTTTGTGATCCTCCAGAAATGTATTTTTCCCAGAAGTCCTGTTTCTAACCTGTGTTTGAAAGCTGTTTAATGGAGTGAATTATAACATACTTACTTTCCCCTCCCCTCCCCTCCCCTCCCCCCTCCATTACAAAGAGTTGATGAGAATTCCTGACTTCACTAGTTGGTGACACATGCATTATATTTTAAACTTTAGCTCCATCTAGTGTATCTATTTTGACATCCTATGGGCTGGAACAGGTACTCTTTTTCCACCATAAGTGTGCATAGCCCTTTTAGATGGGGAGCATTACAAAGGGACATAGAGAGTCAGATCCGACCACAAACTAGAAGCTGTTAATATTCACCATCAATACAAAATCAAAGATTCACAAAATAAGTAACTGCTTTAGTTTGCCCTCCTTCACACTCTCCAGGACCGTAGCTACACATGAAGACACCGAGATCCGAGGTACTTTATATATAATATATATATATATATATATACAGTACCAGTCAAAAGTTTTAGAACACCTACTCATTCAAGGGTTCTTCTTTATTTTTGTTCCTATTTTCTACATTTTTTAAATAATAGTGAAGACATCAACTCTAGAAAATAACAATCATGTAGTAACCAAAAAAGTGTTAAACAAATCAAATATATATATATATTATATTTGAGATTCTTCAAAGTAGCCAACCTTTGCCTTGATGACAGCTTTGCACACTTTTTACATTTCATCAACCAGCTTCATGAGGTAGTCACCTGGAATGCATTTCAATTAACAGGTGTGCCGTCTTAAAGGTTAGAGCCAATTAGTTGTGTTGTGACAAGGTTGGGGGGATATACAGAAGATAGCCCTAAGTCCATATTATGGCAAGAACAGCTCAAAAAAGCAAAGAGAAATGACAGTCCATCATTACTTTAAGACACGAAGGTCAGTCAATATTGAACATTTCAAGAACTTTGAAAGTTTCTTCAAGTGTAGTTGCAAAACCATCAAGCGTTATGGTGAAATTGGCTCTCATGGACCGCCACAGGAATGGAAGACCCAGAGTTACCTGCAGAGGATAAGTTCATTAGAGTTACCAGCCTCAGAAATTGCAGCCCCAAAAAATGCTTCACAGAGTTCAAGTAACAGACACATCTCAACATCAACTGTTTAGAGGAGACTGTGAATCAGGGATTCATGGTTGAATTGCTGCAAAGAAACCACTACTAAAGGACACCAATATAAAGGAGAGACTTGCTTGGGCCAAGAAACATGAGCAATGGGCATTAGACCAGTGGAAATGTGTCATTTGGTCTGGAGTTGAAATTGGAGAATTTTTGGTTCCAACAGCTGTGTCTTTGTGTATTTCCCACCCTAAAGGTGGGAAATAGCATGGAGGTGTTATGGTGTGGGGGTGCTTTGCTGGTGACACTGTCTGTGATTTATTCAATGTAGAAAATAGTCAAAATAAAGAAAAACCCTTTAATTAGTAGGTGTTCTAAAACGTTTGACCGGTAGTGTATACAGCTGAAGTAGGAAGTTTACATACACCTTCAACAAATACCTTTAAACTCAATTTTTCACAATTCCTGACATTTAATCCTAGTAAAAATTCCCTATCTTAGGTCAGTTAGGATAACCACCATATTTTAAGAATGTGAAATGTCAGAATTATAGTAGAGAGAATGATTTATTTCAGCTTTTATTTCTTTCATCACACTCAATTACTATTTGCTAGCATTGCCTTTAAATTGTTTAACTTGGGTCAAACGTTTCGTGTAGCCTTCCACAAGCTTCCCACAATAAGTTGGATGAATTTTGGCCCATTCCTCCTGACAGAGCTGGTGTAATTGAGTCAGGTTTGTAGGCCTCCTTGCTTGCGCATGCTTTTTCCGTTCTGCCCACACATTTTCTATAGGATGAGGTCAGGGCTTTGTGGATGGCCACTCAAAGACCTTGACTTTGTTGTTCTTAAGCTATTTTGCACAACTTTGGAAGTATGCTTGGGGTCATTGGCCATTTGGAAGACTCATTTGCAACCAAGCTTTAACTTCCTGACTGATGTTGATATTTAACTTCCTGACTGATGTTGAAATGTTGATATTGTATATATATATATATAAAAAAAGATGACATTGTTTGATGTGCCAATAAATCAGCAAAATCTACTTTTTCAAATTGCCAGTGTCTTGTAGCTAAAATTGGGATCATGTAACTGTGCTAATGAACATACAAACAAATTGTAACCTAGAGCATTGCACATTCATCTCTTCTGGTTGAGCGCACACTTTTTCCAGTGGATGAAGCTTTTTGGTTGTTGCACATCGCGGTAAAGCGCTTCTGCCTGTGGGGGTGAAGTGCTCACTTTGTCCACTGGGTGGTGTCCTCTACTTCTACTGGTACTGCTCCTGGTCTCCCTGCAGGGACGTAGATAGATGTCACTTCACATCCAGGGCTGTTCTGTGATTCTGGTCTTCCTGGTATAGTGCTCACTGGGTTGTCAACTTCTGGAAAAAATACCTGTTAGGAGATGAGAAATCATAACATGTAAATTATCATTCATGCAAATGATCATTACATTTTTTCAAACAAAATAAATGATTGACTGAGATTGTACCTGCAGTAGCTGTTCTTCTTCAGGGGGTGGCCGGGTTTTGGCAGATAGGATCCATCCTACAACAACTAACACACCAACGAAGAAGAACACCAATAACAACTGCCCACAGTGGTGCCAACAGTGGTGCCAACAGTGGTGCCAACAGTGGTGCCAACAGTGGTGCCAACAGTGGTGCCGACAGTGGTGCCGACAGGGGTGCCGACAGGGGTGCCGACAGTGGTGCCGACAGTGGTGCCAACAGGGGTGCCGACAGGGGTGCCGACAGTGGTGCCAACAGTGGTGCCAACAGGGGTGCCAACAGTGGTGCCAACAGTGGTGCCGACAGTGCCGACAGTGGTGCCAACAGTGGTGCCGACAGTGGTGCCGACAGTGGTGCCACCAGTGGTGCCGACAGTGGTGCCGACAGTGGTGCCAACAGTGGTGCCGACAGTGGTGCCAACAGGGGTGCCAACAGGGGTGCCAACAGTGGTGCCAACAGGGGTGCCAACAGTGGTGCCGACAGTGCCGACAGTGGTGCCAACAGTGGTGCCGACAGTGGTGCCGACAGTGGTGCCAACAGGGGTGCCAACAGGGGTGCCAACAGGGGTGCCAACAGTGGTGCCAACAGTGGTGCCAACTGAAAGTTGTTCATTCTTTCTCACCAAATGCTGATAGGTGTCACACACACACACACACACACACACACACACACACACACACACACACACACACACACACACACACACACACACACACACACACACACACACACACACACACACACAGACACACACACACACACACATACACACACACTCCCACTGCCTTCAATTCTTCTCCCTAACGTTCAATCATAGGAAAATAAAATTGATGACCTACAATTAAGATTATCCTACCAACGGGACATTAAAAACAGTAACATCTTATGTTTCATCGGGACATGGCTGAACGAAGATATGGACAATATAGAGCTAGCGGGATTTTCCATGCACCGGCATAACAGAGACGCTACCTCTGGTAAGACGAGGGGTGGGGGTGTGTCTTTTTGTAAATAACAGCTGGTGTGCAATGTCTAATATTAATGAAGTCTCGAGGTATTGCTCGCCTGAAGTGGAGTACCTTATGATAAGCTGTAGACCACATTATCTACCAAGAGAGTTCTCATCTGTATTATTCGTAGCTGTCTATTTACCACCACAAAACGAAGCGGGCACTAAGACCGCTCTCAACCAACTCTATAAGGCCAAAAGCAAAGAAGAAAATTCTCACCCAGAAGTGGTGCTCCTAGTGGCCGGGGACATAATGCAGGCAAACTTAAATCAGTTTTACCACATTTTTACAAGCATATCACATGTGCAACCAGGGGGGGGGGGGGGGGAAAATCCTAGATCACCTTTACTCCACACACAGAGATGCATACAAAGCTCTCTCCCACCCTCCATTTGGCTAATCTGACCATAATTCTATCCTCCTGATTCCTGCTTACAAGCAAAAACTAAAGCAGGAAGTACCAGTGACTCGCTCAATACGGAAGTGGTCAGATGACGCAGATGCTACACTACAGGACTGTTTTACTAGCACAGACTGGAATATGTTCTGGGATTCATCCAATGGCATTGAGGAATTCACTACATCAGTCATCGGCTTCATCAAAAAGTGCATCGATGACGTCGTCCCCACAGTGACTGTACGTACATATCCCAACTAGAAGCCATGGATTACAGGCAACATCCGCATCGAGCTAAAGGCTAGAGCTGCCGGTTTCAAGGAGCAGGAGACTAATCCGGACGCTTATAAGAAATCCCGCTCAGACGAACCATCAAACAAGCAAAGTATCAGAACAGGATTAAGATTGAATCCTACTACACCGGCTCTGATGCTCATCGGACGTGGCAGGGCTTGAAAACTATTACGGACTACAAAGGGAAACCCAGACGCGAGCTGCCCAGATGAGCTAAATGCCTTTTATGCTCGCTTCGAGGCAAGCAATGCTGAAGCATGCACGAGAGCACCAGCTGTTCTGGATGACTGTGTGATAACGCTCTCGATAGCCGATGTGAACTAAACCTTTAACTTCTTATGGGCAGGTGGGACGGTAGCATCCCACCTGGCCAACATCTGGTGAAATTGCAGAGCGTGAAATTCAAACTACAGAATGATAAATATTTAACTTTCATAAAATCACAAGTGTAATACATCAAAATAAAGCGTAACTTCACTTGGGTAGGGGTCACTATTTTCACCTCCGGATGAAAAGCGTGCCCAAAGTAAACTGCCTTCTACTCAGGCCCAGAAGCTAGGATATGCATATAATTTGTAGATTTTGATAGAAAACACTCTAAAGTTTCCAAAACTGTTCAAATAATGTCTGTGAACTGATTTAGAACTGATTTAGCAGGCAAATTATAAGGGAGGAGGTCAGAGACCTGGCAGTGTGGTGCCAGGACAACAACTTCTCCATCAACGTGTGCAAGAGAAAGGAACTGATCGTGGACTACAGGAAAAAGACGGCCAAACCCACATTCACATCGACAGGGTTGTAGCGGAGCGGGTCAAGTTCCTTGGTGTCCACATCACCAACAAACTATCATGGTCCAAACACACCAACACAGCTGTGAAGAGGGCCAGACAACACCGTTTGCCCCTCAGGAGACTGAAAAGATTTGGCATGGGTCCCCAGATCTTCAAAAAGTTATACAGCTGCACCATCGAGAGCATCCTGACCGGTTGCATCACCGCCTGGTATGGCACACTGCTCGGCATCCGACCGTAAGGTGCTACTGCTGCGTACAGCCCAGTACATCACTGGGGCCAAGCTTCCTACCATTCAGCACCTGTATACTAGGCGGTGTCAGAGTATGGCTCAAAAAATTGTCAAAGTCTCCAGTCACCCAAGTCATAGACTGTTCTCTCTGCTATTGCATGGCAAGCAGTACCGTAGCGCAAAGTCTAGATCCACCTACATGGACAAATTACCTTGACTAACCTGTACCCCCGCACATTGACTCGGTATGGGTACCCCCTGTATATATGACTCTGGACACAGTGTATTATGGTGCTTTAAGATGTATTACAAACGCTAGATCACTCCCCCATCCCTGTGATCTGCATGCTATGGTGCAATGGACCTCTCAATCCACCAGGAGGCTAAAGCACTGGTACACTTTTGTGTCTAAAGCATTGATGGCACAACTCCCTTTGCATCTCTGTTCTTCATTGACCAGATCAGTCACTGAATACAGTCTTTGTTCACAGTTGTCCTTGTCTATTCTAGAACTGAGATGGGGAAACAATCTTTTTCCCATAATGCCCCTTCATGCTGGAACATGCTTCAACAGATTTTAAAGTTAGGGGAGTTGGTGTCCTTGCCTGTTTTGAAGACTCTGATCGACAACACTATTTGTGATAACTGCAGTTGTTTCAAATGTTCAATTGTAACTTGTGTGTATTTTGTATTTTTCTGTAATATTTTATGGACACGCTGCTATTTCCCTGTTTTGCCTTCTTGCCAGGTCGCGCTCGCAAAAGAGGTTTTCTGTAACGGTCATCTTGTAGTGAATGAGCGGACCAAGGCGCAGCGGGTGATGAATACATATTGAATATTTATTAACAGAACGACGAAACACGAAAACTCTTTAACAAACTACAAAACAAATAAATGACGTAGACTGACCTAAAACATGAGAACTTACAAATACACGAAGAACGCACGAACAGGTACAGACTACAAACAAACGCTACAGTCCCGTGTGGTACGAACATACATACAGACACGGAAGACAATCACCCACAAACAAACAGTGAGAACATCCTACCTTAATATGGTTCTCAATCAGAGGAAACGTCAAACACCTGCCTCTAATTGAGAACCATATCAGGCAACACATTTACCCCAACATAGAAACACAAAACATAGACTACCCACCCAGCTCACGTCCTGACCAACTGAACAAAGTTAAACAAAGGAAAATAAGGTCAGGAACGTGACATTTTCAACCTCAATGGGTTTTACCTGGTTAAATAAAGGTTCAATTAAAAAATAAATATATAGCCTCGTTATTGTTCAATTATTATTTGACTTTCTATTTTTTACTTTAGTGTATTTAGTAAATATTTTCTATTGTTTTAATTGTATTGTTTGTTAGGGGCTTGTAAGCAAGTATTTCACGGTAAGGTCTGCACATGTTGTATTTGGCACATGTGACAAATACAATTTAGTTTTATTTGATTGGAAAAATGCATTGTCTTACGTACCTAGACAGGGTTAATTGGATATCTTAATTTTATGCTATATAAACCCATTATAAATTATATAAATTACTCCTATAAATGTCATATTCCCAGAAAATAGTTTTTTTTAACCATAATATATGCCATGTAGCAGATGCTTTTATACCAAGTGACTTAAAGTCATGTGCTCATACATTTTAGGAATGGGTGGTCCCAAGAATCAAACCCACTACCCTGGCGTGACAAGCGACATGTTTACCAACTAAGCTACAAAGGACCATGTCCCAAGCATCTCGTGATCTTCTCCTGACTGGACTGTTCCACAACATAGTCTTCAGGGTTATTAGTTCTGGTGATACTGAAATAGAGGAAATCAAGTCCAAGTTGAAGATAAGCAATCAACAAATCGTAGTTAAACACAACCAGCAACACCTCTCTCTCACCATGTCACCTTGAGGTTGATGAAGACCGAAAGCTGTCGTTTGCCTTGATAGGTCTCACTACCTTGACCCTTAGTTGTCACAATGGCTAAAACTGCAGAGAAAAACAGCAAGTCAACTAAGCCAGCCAAGTCCCTGAGAGGCCATAGAGAAATTACTGGCATACAAACACTGTCACTGTATTATAGCTGCACCTATTGGATTAGTAAGCAAACATATTTGTGATCATCCAGAAATGTATTTTTCCCAGAATTCCTGTTTCTAACCTGTGTTTGAAAGCTGTTAAATGGAGTGCATTATAACATACTTACCCCCCCCCCCCCTCCCTCCCTCCCCCCTCCCCTCCTTTGGCAGTGATGGATAACATCGATCATCACCACCATAATTACCAGCTCCATTGAACACAAAGCACATTTTCTGGTGGTGGTGATAAAAAACAAGTAAATAACTCCTTTCTGTGGTTTATAGAGCCCCCACTGACATCACCACAGGCCAGTTAGTTAGGATATTGTTTATGACAGGTTGACCAAACAAAGAGACTCACATTCATTCATACAACTGAGAGTAACTATTAGTTTTGTTCATGTGAAGGTGCAGCCAATTCAGTTGTCAAAATATTCAACAGATACAACAGTGGAATTGGACATTTGTACAGTACAAAAATATAAACGCAACATGTAAAATGTTGGTCCCATGTTTCATGAGCTGAAATAAAAGATCCCATACATTTTCCATACACACAAATTGTTTACATCCATGTTATTGAGCATTTCTCCTTTGCCAAGACAATCTATCCACTTGACAGGTGTGGAATATCAAGAAGCTGATTAAACACCATGGTCATTACACAGGTGCACCTTGTGCTGGGGACAATAAAATGCCACTCTAAAATGTGCAGTTTTGTCACACAACACAATTCCACAGATGTCTCAAGTTTTGAGGGAGTGTGCAATTGTCATGCTGACTGTAGAATTGTCCATCAGAGTTGTTGCCAGAGAATTTAATGTTCATTTCTCTACCATAAGCTGCCTCCAACGTCGTTTTAGAGAATCTGGCAGTACGTCCAACCGGCCTCAAAACGCAGACCACGTGTAACCACGTCAGCCCAGGAACACCACATCCGGCTTCTTCACCTGTGGGATCGTGTGAGATCAGCCACCTAGACAGCTGATGAAACTGAGGAGTATTTATGTCTGTAATGAAGCCCTCTTGTGGGGAAAAACTCATTCTGATTGGCTCGGCCTGGCTCCCCAGTGGGTGGGCCTACATTCCAAGTGGGTGGGCCTATGCCCTCCCAGGACCACCCATGCCTACGCCCCTGCCCAGTCAAGTGAAATCCATAGATTAGGGCCTAATGAATTAATTTCAATTGACTGATTTCCTTCTATGAACTGTAACTCAGTAAAACCATTGAAATTGTTGCATGTTGCATTTATATTTTTGTTCAGTATAGATAACAAAATTAATAATTCTGGTATTTTGAATCACCATGATTAGTTACCATTGTATGGATTGACTCCTGACTCCATTCAGTAGTTCTTGACTCAAAGGTTTCCAGGCGATACTGAGAAGTGTAGTATGAAGCAGGTAAATTACATTACAAAGAGTTGATCTGAGAAGTGTAGTATGAAGCAGGTAAATTACATTACAAAGAGTTGATCTGAGAAGAGTATCAGGAATACTCATCAGTATTCCTGACTTCACTAGTCGGTGACACATGCATTATATTTTAAACTTTAGCTCCATCTAGTGTATCTATTTTGACATCCTATGGGCTGGGCCAGGTACTCTTTTTCCACCATAAGGGTGCATAGCCTTTTAGATGGGGAGCATTACAAAGGGACATAGAGAGTCAGTTCCGACCACAAAGTAGCAGCTGTTAATATTCAGCATCAATACAAAATCAAAGATTCACAGAATAAATAACTGCTTTAGTTGCCTTCCTTCACACTCTCCAGGACCGTAGCTACACATGAAGACACCGATGTCCGGACCTCTGTAATTTAGATTAAATAAAAACTATATATACAGTACCAGTCAAACGTTTGGACACACATTCTCATTCAAGGGTTTTTCTTTATTTTTTACTATTTTCTACATTGTAGAATAACAGGAAGATATAAAAACTGTGAAATAACAGATAACTTTGAAGTAACCCCCAAAAAATTATTTTATATTTGAGATTCTTCAAAGTAGCCACTCTTTGCCTGGATGACAGCTTTGCACACTCTTGGCATTTTCTCAACGAGCTTCATGATAAATGCTTTTCCAACAGTCTTGAAGGAGTAGTGTGGTAATTGTCCTGTTGAAAAACAAATGACAGTCGGACTAAGCGTAAACCAGATGGGATGGCGTATCACTGCAGAATGGTATGGTAGCAATGCTGGTTAAGTGTGCCTTGAATTCTAAATTAATCACTGACAGTGTCACAAGCAAAGAACCCACACACCATCACACCTCCTCCTCCATGCTTCAAGGTGGGAACCACACATGCGGAAATCATCAGTTCACATACTCTGCATCTCACAAAGAGTTAAAATAGTAGAATACACAAAGTGCAATTTCGAAACTTGTGCATCAGCAATTTTCCTCTTGTTATATGTCACTCACAGTCTTATCACAGCCACTACATCAAAGGGAATTCCCCCTAACCGAACACATTCAACTACATTTACATTACATTTAAGTCATTTAGCAGACACTCTTATCCAGAGCGACTTACAAATTGGCTACACCTACAGAATAAATTCAACCACACCTATAACCAGCTTCACGATGAATGCTTTTCCAACAGTCTTGAAGGAGTTCCCACATATGCTGAGCACTTGTTGGCTGCTCTTCCTTCACTATGCGGCCCAACTCATCCCATCTCAACTGGGTTGAGGTTGGGTGATTGTGGAGGCCATGTCATCTGATGCAGCACTCCATCACTATCCTTCTTGGTCAAATAGTCCTTACGCAGCCTGGAGGTGTGTTGGGTAATTGTCCTGTTGAATAACAAATGATAGTCCAACTAAGCGCAAACCAGATGGGATGGCGTATCACTGCAGAATGGTATGGTAGCAATGCTGGTTAAGTGTGCTTTGAATTCTAAATAAATCATTGACAGTGTCATGAGCAAAGAACCCCCACACCATCACACCTCCTCCTCCATGCTTCACGGTGGGAACCACACATGCGGAAATCATCAGTTCACATACTCTGCGTCTCACAAAGACATGGCAGTTGCAACCAAAAATTGCAAATTTGGACTCATCAGACCAAAGGACAGATTTCCACCAGTTTAATGTCCGTTGCTCGTGTTTCTTGGCCCGAGAAAGTCTCTTCTTATTATTGGTGTCCTTTAGTAGTGGTTTCTTTGCAGCAATTCGACCATGAAGGCCTGCTTCTGCAGCAGAGGTAACTCTGGGTCTTCCTTTCCAGTGGCGGTCCTCATGAGAGCCAGTTTAATCATAGCGCTTGATGGTTTTTGAGACTGCACTTAAAGTAATTTGCTATTTGCTTATTTGAGTTGTTCTTGCCATAATATGGACTTGGTCTTTTAACAAATAGGGCTATCTTCTTTATACCACCCCTACCTTGTAACAGCGCAACTGATTGGCTCAAATGCATTAAGAAGAAACGACATTCCACAAATTAACTTTTAACAAGGCACACCTGTTAATTGAAATGCATTCCAGGTGACTACCTCGTGAAGCTGGTTGAGAGAATGCCAAGAGTGTGCAAAGACGTCATCAAGGCAAAGGGTGGCTAGTTTGAAAAATCTGAAATATAAAATATAACACTTTTTTGGTTACTATATGATTCCTTATGTGTTATTTCATAGTTTTGACGTCTTCACTGCTATTCTACAATGTAGAAATAATAAAAATAAAGAAAAACTCTTGAATGAGTAGGTGTATCCAAACTTTTGACGGTTACTATATATACACATATATATTAGGAGGGGCTTTATTTTCGGCTGGCGTTAAGGTGGTGCTAGTGTGAAATGCACGTACGTTCGTTGGCAATTTCGACCTGTTAAAGTCAGCGCTCTGCTATTTTCAAACTGTTGCGCAAGGATTGGTAATTTACCGGTCTTATATCAGCTCGTTTGCGTTGAGATGGGAAACGTTAACGGGATCCAAAGTGGTCATTTCAGGCAGTGCTGGTAGGGATATTTAATACCAACCAAAAGCTGGTGTTAATGCTATTATGGCATGAATTTTGACAGCGGAGGCGGGAACCTATCCAGTAATCAAGGCTGTTGATAAAGTGTTTGTTTGTCTCGTGAAACCGACTGGAAATGCATCTTATTCAACACAGCTGTATTAAAAGGTCAAGTTTGAGAGGAGTAAAATAGTGAGTTGACATTTGCTGACCTTTTTATATTGTAGGCAGGCCTACATTATTTTAGCCATGTAGCTCCGGTTTTGGGCGTAAGTAAAAACACTCCATCATGTAGGCTACATGTGTCCAGGCCCATCATGAAACTAGATATGAGAACCTCAGTGAATACCTCGTATTTAGAAGTTATGATCGTGTAACAATATCGTGTTTTCCGTTTCTTATGTTCAAAACACAAGCCTTCCATAGGCTACACTTTACCCTAGGCTGGTTCAACAGCAATGTCTTTTCTATACTGGCGATTTTATGATATCATTACACTTTACATATTTTATTGTTGTTGTTTAAAAAAAACAGATTACTTGTTATTCATTAATTTAAAAAACGAATTGGAACGATTCACCATCGTGATTCTCCACTCACAACTTGTTGATTCATCAAAACCTATCCCCTTCGCCCATCATTCTTGGTTGTGAAAATAGAAAACTATTTCTGACACAAGCCCTAACCTACAGCTCCACCGGCAGCGCTGAGATGTACCATTGCATTAGGTTTGTTCAAATAGAGCCAGGGGTCTCAACTTGCTGTTAAGAGTTAGAATAGTAGAATAAACAACGTGCAATTTCCAAACTTGGTTGTAAATCAGCAACTTTCCTCCTGTTATATGTCACTCACTGTCTTATCACAGCCACTGCATCAAAGGGAACTCCCCTAATCAGCCATGACAGCAGAAAAAAATCCATCTACAGTATATTTTATCACTAAATCGGATAGCAACCTCTGCCCAGTCATTGCAAGGGTAACAGCTACTATAGATGTAAGGAAAAAATGAGGCAACAACAAATTCAATCCCCTTTAGACAACTTCTTGGACAAAACGTTCCACTGTAATAGTGAAGGTGTAAACTTGGCAGTAGAAAACCTAAACAGTATATTTGACGTCTCAGCTTCCCTATCACATTTTTTAAATGTCAAACAGTAAAACCGAAGAAAATTAACAACAATGAGAAATGGTTTGAAATGGCAAAAACCTAAGAAAGAAATTAACAACGGCGTGCAGTGACACACAGAAGCTCCTCTCTGTCTTACACTGCAGGAAGACAAGGAGTCTTCTAGGGCAGCCTTTTTAAAAGTTTGGGTCGTGGACCTGTTAATGGTGGGTAGCGACGTGCCAGAGTAAATGTATAATTATATAAGGAATTGATTTGGCCAAGTGCAACTGCGGTCTCTGTTCAGTGCGCTCTCTGCTTTGCATCGGTCTCTGCTCAGTTTGGCAGCTGCGCGAGAGGGAGATGCCGGTGTGCTTCGCGGTTTAACAGATGTTTTTTCTGGAGTTTTCTTGAAGATCCCTCGGCGACACACGCTGCAGCGCCTGTAGTTGAACAGCAGATGATGCGCTGTCAGCCACTGACTTGTCATTCCCACTCGCCAAATGGACTCATGCTCGCAACAAGTTCTGACTGAGCTCAATCGTCATGAAAAGCCAATACACCGATTATTTTCTCTTTCATATAAACGTTGAGAATTAACGAGGAGCTCCAACAATGTGTTTTATGCGGGGAAGTGCTCAGTAATGAGTCAATCAAAACGAACAAATTCATATAACGACACGTCCTGACCAAACATCCACAGCATGACGGTAAACCCAGGGAGTTCTTTCAGAGCAGGGCAGAATGCTTCAGGAAACAGTGCTTCGACAGTGGAAAAGTAAGTCAGCTAGCAAGGCATTGTTGTCATTTTATAAAAGGTGATGATAAGCAGAAATAAGGGAGTACTATGAGTTTATCTTTCAAACAATCCCCTGGCCTTGTACACAGCTAATAGCTAACGTTAGCCAAAGCAAGTTAGCTAGCTACTGATAGTGCAACCTTAAGTAACAGCACAGATGAAGATGAAAAATGATCAGGCCCACTGTACATCTCACTAGAAATTATTGTGGAAAACAAGTCTAGGTTGGAACCGTTGCTGTTAAAATACAAGTCATCATTTCTATTCTGAACTGGAATAAACTGATTGAAGCAAGATACAATAAACTGATAGAAGCAAACTGATTTTGAGGCAAACACTCTCACACACAGTTCAGTGTTGCTCATCTACAGCAGGAAGCGGTCTCCTGCCTGACTGAGAAAGCAGTAGATGTCCTGGTCCAGTTTGGCACCACATACCTGTCAGTCAGGGTTCTCAACTCTGGATTACTTAAAAAACAAGTACAGAAACAGTCTAAATGCCGAGCATGACCTCAGTGTTGTACTGTCAAAAACTGATCCCAGAATAGACATACTCGTTGAAAACGTCAACCAGCCACACACCTCTCATTAGGACTGTGTGTGTTTTCTGGTCCACATCCGTGTGATTGTTTAAAAAATATATGTTTATTTAAATTGAACCTTTATTTAACTAGGCAAGTCAGTTAAGAACAAATAATTATTTACAATGACGTCCTACCCCGGCCAAACCTGGACGACGCTGGGATAATTGTGCGCTGCTTTATGGGACTCCCGATCACGGCCGGATGTGATACAACCTGAATCAATCAGTTTATTCCAGTTCCGAATAGAAATGATGACTTGTATTTTAACAGCAACGGTTCCAACCTAGACTTTCTTTTGGCAATCATTTCTACAGTGAGATGTACAGTGGGCCTGATCATTTTTCATCTGTACTGTTACTTAGGGATGCACTATCAAAAAGCCTGCGTGTCTGTTCTGTTATGCATCTGTGTGATGTGATCAATCAGTTTGTTCCAGTTCAGAATGAAAATGATTTATTGTATTTTAACAGCAACAGTTCAACCTAGACAGATATGTCAGAGTTTTTAATGGGGGAAATAAACATGACTAGCTATTTATATGGCCATTTCATTGTTATTTGTTTTTGTCTATATTGCATTTGTTTTAGGCATAAGGGCAATGAAATGTACCAATATTTACGTATAGTTGCATATGTTCCTAAGCTTGGGTCCCAGGAGAACACAGCATTTCTAATTTGGGTCCCAGGAAAACACAGCATTTCTAATTTGGGTCCCAGGAGAACACAGCATTTCTAATTTGGGTCCCAGGAAAACACAGCATTTCTAATTTGGGTCCCAGGAGAACACAGCATTTCTAATTTGGGTCCCAGGAGAACACAGCATTTCTAATTTGGGTCCCAGGAAAACACAGCATTTCTAATTTGGGTCCCAGGAGAACACAGCATTTCTAATTTGGGTCCCAGGAAAACACAGCATTTCTAATTTGGGTCCCAGGAAAACACAGCATTTCTCATTTGGGTCCCAGGAGAACACAGCATTTCTAATTTGGGTCCCAGGAGAAATCAGCATTTCTCATTTGGGTCCCAGGAGAACACAGCATTTCTCATTTGGGTCCCAGGAGAACACAGCATTTCTAATTTGGGTCCCAGGAGAACACAGCATTTCTAATTTGGGTCCCAGGAAAACACAGCATTTCTCATTTGGGTCCCAGGAAAACACAGCATTTCTCATTTGGGTCCCAGGAAAACACAGCATTTTTAATTTGGGTCCCAGGAAAACACAGCATTTCTCATTTGGGTCCCAAGCTGAAAAAGGTTAAGAACCGCTGTTCTAGGGGATGGCCAAAGCCCACGTCCAAGTAACCAAGGTTTCCGTCCTTAATGGCACCCTACTCCCTATATAGTGCACTACTTTAGACCAGGGCCAATGGGGGGCTCTAGTGACCTGTGTTGAGAAAAGGGTGCTATTTGCTATTATGTGGGGGATGGCCAAAGCCCACGTAGGAAGACTACAGGCATCTTTAAATTACACAAAGTGCAATTTCGAAACTTGGTTGTGAATCAACAATTTTCCTCTTGTTATATGTCACCCCCTGACATTCACTCAATCACCCCACCATGTCAGTTAACATGTTTTACATTGGTAAATTAGTCTAGTTTAGCCTGCTAAACCTGTAGTAATCATGGCTGAATTACCAACCAGGCAATGAGGGCACATTCCCCAGGGACCCTGACCTCCAGGTGACCCTCATACATTTTGTTATTCACTCTCACTCAGATATCATATTAACATGGCATAAGTCATGGAAAAATGTGTAGAATCTGACAAACCTTCAGTAAAAATGTGACCCCAGCTACTATGGCCCTGACACTCTTAAGTTATTCCAACTCTGTGATGTGAGAAATGGTGTAATACTAACAGAAACATGGAGAGGAAACAAACAACCTGCTATGCTGACCACAAGACAGAAGCCAAAAACACTCTTCATTATTCAGAAAGGGCAGAGTAAATATAAGTATTGCACAGTCATAACAGAACAACTGAAGATAACTGCCACTACACAGGGAATTTCTTCTAACCAGCTGATCCCCTCTGCTACCAGCAGAACCTTTAATAAGTGCTGGTGGGACGTGCACACATTATGCATTGACCAAACAAGTAAAAAACTCTGCTGTCAATCCAAAACAAGCTACACCCACTGCTTTGCCTTCCTTATTATGAGTCATATTAGCAGCCCTCAGCAGCCTCCACTGTCACTGACACTGAGCTCTCCAACGAAGTCAGAAGGAAACTGCTAACCGCCAGAACAACAACAACAAAGTAGCCAGAAGCCAGGTTGCTTGAGCACTGCCAGAGAACTACCTTGTCCCCCCAAACCTCCCGGAACTCCAACACCCAGCCCAGCGGACCCCAACAGGCCAAGACCCATTTTCTAGGTGATTATTTTTATAAAATGTTAATTTACTCTACCTGAAAGTTATTAGGGACCGCTACTGCTGAGCAGCACAGGCAGAAGTTATTTAACGGGTCAGAACCATCCCAGATATCTGGAATAGTTTGCAGACTATCAGCTGGTTATAGCTGCTATCAACAACATAGTTTTTTAAGCTTTTCACAACACTGGCCAGCAATCTACAATGAATTGTTTTTGGAAGAAAGTGTCAATCTCTTTTTTACACCATGTGCTTTTCTACGTTGCGGAATCCTCCGTGCTTCCTACAATTACAGTCGTTTTGAATGACACTGTCACACTGCCCTTCTCTGGATCATGTGATGGTTTTATCGAATGGAAGCATCGCCGTGAGAGTGAATCAGAAGGTGTTACACACACCACGGTCGCTACACTGCACCAAGGAGATTTCACACCCGGAGTGGGCTTTGAGAACAGGGTTAAACTCGGGGGTGGAGACCTCAATCTCAACATCTCCTCTGTTGTATTTAATGACAACGGGTGGTTTGAGTGTCACTGTGGTAAGACTCAAGAAGATGTACAATTTGTAGTTTTAGTCTCCATTGTTGTAGGTAAACCTGCTCTTGTTGGATCTAATTTTCAACTCAACTTCTATGGATTTACTAAAAAACAAACTCCTGACAGTGAGGTACACGTCTGTTGTGAAAAGGATGGACAGACTGTGCTGAATGTCATGGGGGGGAATATCATCACTGGCTCTGGGTTTAAGAACAGGGTATCTGTGTCCAAAGATGGATACCGACAGGGAGACATTTCCCTCACCCTCACTGACCTACGCCGTTCTGATCAGGGGACATACCAGTGCCTCTTCGGCCCTGACAAACAGAGAGGAAATCCAGATTCTCTCACTCTCACTGTCACTACTAGAGAAACCCGCTCTGAGGATACAGGAACCAGGTTACCATGGATAAAGATAGTGTTAGCATTTGCAGTAGTAGGGTGTGTGAGTTTTCTTACAGGCAGAATGTGGACTCAGTGGTCCAGAATGAAATGTTCAGGATTTATCTTTCGTCGCAGCCCCAGGGGATCACCATAGCCTTCAAAAGAGTCCCAACAGAGTTCTGATGGTCATAGTGATGAGTTACCATGTGTCCTGAGAGGGAGAAAGACACCAGAGAGGTGAATGGATCCTCTACCATCATAGAGATGGAGGAGTTACTCTAGCCTGGTCCCAGACCTGTTTGTGCTCTTGCTCAACTCCATTGATTGGTGTCTATTGTAGTGGTATGGTTTTGGTTATGGTTGGTGTAACAATACTTAAACCTAGTGTTAGCAATAAGGACATAGTTGGCGATTTGAATAAAGCCACTCTCAAATTGTAGCATTGTTTACTGATCAGTTATTATGTTACAACCATTCTAACGTAACAGTAATGTGCACCAACGTGACCAGTTGATTGTAACTGAATGTGTGCGTGTGTGTGTCTGTGTGTGTGTCTGTGTGTGTGTGTGTGTGTGTGTGTGTGTGTGTGTGTGTGTGTGTGTGTGTGTGTGTGTGTGTGTGTGTGTGTGTGTGTGTGTGTGTGTGTGTAGCCAAGCCATTAGATGTAGGACTAGTTTTTAAGATGATTATGGAATTAAAATAGAGTTTGAGAGTTTGTTGGGAACAACAGGAATTTTTTTCTCTCATTTTGGTCAGTTAGTCATTATTTCAGTTTCTCCTGCTTTCATCTGCTGTAATTCATAATACTATCAATGTATAATGGGCCTGTTTGGTTCCTGCTGTATTTGTAATATTATTGATATCTGGAACTGATTACTGGTCATCCTGCAGATGTGAGAAGGATCAAATTAACACGGTGAAGGATTTTATGACGTTAATGTATTTTCTATTATCACTTTTAAGACTAAGTTTTAAATATCATTTTGTGTTTTAAAATGAACGGTAGTTTATTATGAAATGTATGAATAAAATAGTTGTTTTATTGGAACTATTCAGATTTTTCTTCCACTCTTTTATAAGACATTAAAGTTGTCAGTTCCAGTTTACATTTGTATTCATTGTGTATCCAAGTTTAATTTTGGATTATATACTGAATTAACACATCACAAAGGATCATTGGTAATGCAGAATTTTATTCATGATTAATTCATTTTACACATCAAATGACAGACCTACCATCAATGTTGTTCTATAAGATAAGACACAAAATAACATAACAAAACATTTAACTAGGTGGTTTACAATATGTGTGAGGATGGATGTTTGACAGAGTACAACATAGCTAAGAATATAAAGGAATATTTGAAATAATCGTCATACAGGCATTGTAGTCCACATATTCATAACCTGATAGTTTTAATGCAACGATTCATGCTGATCTGATCGACCATCTAACACAGAGGGAATGTCAGGTCAAATGCAGCAAACATGTCTTCATTTGTCTTTTCTGTCAAAGGCACACTATCAAGGTGCTACTTTACAGTTCATATTGTACTTGACTTGGTGATGGAAGAGGGTCCCAGATCAGTCTGTGCTCTTCGACAACTTCCTACACTAGCCTGATCCCAGATCAGTCTGTGCTCTTGTCAACTTCCTACACTAGCCTGATCCCAGATCAGTCTGTGCTCTTGTCAACATCCTACACTAGCCTGATCCCAGAACAGTTTGTGCTCTCATTATCAGGCCATGACATGACAGTTCCACTAAGGAGTTGGTAAGAGATCAGCAACAGACTGCCACCTAGGATAACTCTACACACTTTCTGTTGTATGTCAGTTTGTATCCACACAACCGTTTTAGCCTGAATAATTTCTAAGAAACAAAAACGTGAACTGGGGGTGAAACAGTCTAAGACTAAGGCCCCGATCCACGATGAGCCCTAAATCCAATAGCATTGAGGAGTTTACCACAACAGTCACAGGCTTCATCAATAACCTCCATTCTGAAAGACTTGAATACGCATTTTTTAGATGCAGGCAGTTTATTTGAAAAGGTCAAAGGTATAATTGAGCCCCCTATGAATTGACCTGACCCCCCTGTGCACTCCTTCACCAGGTTCTCCTTTTCATCCTTCTCTGTTTCAGAAGTCTGTAAAGCCCTTGAAGAAATTGATTTAAAAAAATCCCCTGGCCCTGATGAACTAGACTCCCACCTCCTACAACTACAGTAGCTGCAGACATCATTGCTCCCCCCTTTAACATGTATATTTAACCTCACACTTGATGTTAAGGAAATCCCCAAGTTATGGAAATCTGCTCTTGTACTGCCTCTCCTGAAAGGTGGAGATCCCTCGCTACTTGACAACTATCGACCCATATCAACATTGCCTGGACTGGAGTCCTTAGTTAGTAGGCAGCTAAAGACCTACTTCCAAGGAAACAACATCTTAAATGGAATGCCATCAGGTTTTAGGCCTGGCCACAGCACTGTTTCAGCAACATTGAAGGTTTTAAATGACGTCCACTGTGCTCTTGATAACAAGTTACATTGTGTGTCTGTTTTTATTGATTTGTCGAAGGCTTTTGACGCCGTGGACCATGCTGTGTTAGTGCAAAGGTTAAAATGTTGTGGAATTACTGGTCATGCTCTAGATTGGTTTATAAATTATTTATCAAATCGTACACAATGTGTAATGGCGGATGGTTGTAAATCTGAGTCCATAGAGGTGTGCTCAGGTGTTCCGCAAGGTTCTATTTTGGGCCCACTGTTGTTCATTTTGTATATCAACAACATTGGGGATCTTATTGAAACAGCGGATGTTAATTGTTATGCAGATGATACTGTTCTTTATTCAAGTGGTAGTAGTTTATCTTTAGCTTTTGAAAATGCCCAAAGAGCATTTAACATCATACAACAGATTCTGTATGATTTAAAGCTGATTCTAAATTCAGGTAAAACAAAATGCATGGTATTTTCAAATGCCAGGCATGTTACAAATCATGTCATTGCTACATTGGCTGGACATACTGTAGAGCAAGTTAAAGTGTACAAATATTTGGGTGTGTGGGTTGATGATAAGCTGAGCTTCACTGTGCATGTAGAGAACTTGATAAGGAAGCCCAAGCTGAAAATAGGATTTTATTACCGGCATAAGGCTTGTTTTTCTTTTGAGGCCAGGAAGGAGCTGGTACGATGTACATTACTGTCGGTTTTAGATTTTAGTGATGTCATATATATGCAGGCCTCAGCCACTACCCTGAGAGCACTTGATTCAGTGTATCATGCAGCCCTCAGGTTCATTTCAAATCAGAAACATCATTGTGATCTCTTCAGTGCTGTTGGCTGGTCGTCATTGACCTTGCGTAGGCTTAAACACTGGTTTATAAGGCCATATTGGGTCAAATGCCATTTTATCTCTGTTCTTTTTTAGTCAGGTCAGTAAATAAATATCAATTACGGTCCCATTCTGATTTGCTTCTAACAGTACCAAAAATTAGAACAGGACATGGTAGAAATAGTTTTAGTTACTTAGCTCCGTGGTCCTGGAATTAAATGTGATGATCTAGTTTCGTTGGTGGAGTTTAAACACTTTATCGATGTATATATCATAGAAGAGTGTAACTGTTTTTAGGCCAGCTGTTTTTAGTCAAGACGTTTGTGTTTTTAATGTACAAGGTTTTTGTTGCACTGTATGTGTGTTTAATGTTGTGTTCATGTATGTAAATTGTTTTGTCTGAAACGTTGTTCCCTCTGCTGCTATTGGACCAGGTCTCTCTTGGTAAAGAGATGTTATCTCAATGAGAAAAAACCTGTATAAATAAAGGTAAAATTAAAATCAAATAAGTGCATAGACGATGTCGTCCCCACAGTGACTATAAGAACGTATCCAACCCCCAAAACACTGATTACAGGTAATATCCGCGCTGGGCTAAAAAATAGAGTTACGACTTAAAATGAACAGGACACGGACATGGACGTATACAGGAAATCCCGCTAAGACCTCCGACGAGACATCAAACATGCAAAATGACAATATAGGAGGAAGACGGAATTACACCGTCTACGGTGCTCGTCATCTGTGACAATCCCAACATGTTTCAAGCTGGAGGGCAGTGTGAACGGCATTTGAGATTGCGTCATTTGTTGTTAGGCTATGGATGAGAAAGTGAACTTGTACCAAACACTGTCACTGTATTATAGCTGCACCTATTGGTTTGGAAAGCAAACATATATTTTGGATCCTCCAGAAATGTATTTTTCCCAGAATTCCTGTTTCTATGTTATTTAGAACGTCTTCTACTGCGGATCGCAAAACATTCCTAATGATTATGATCACACTTCTCAATTCAAATATTATGGCGACACTATACCAAAGATGGTTTGGTATGGTTTAGAAACTTGGGAACCGAGCTGGAGTTATTACTGTTATCACCTGGACTGTATTTTCACACCTAGAAAAAAACCCTCCAGGCTTCCGTCATAGATGTCAATTTACAGACAAAAAAGAAATAATTACAGGGGAAAGTTTGGAAAAACTAATCCCGTCTGAAACGTCCTCTGGAATAATATTCTGGGGTAATAAATACATAACCAACGTCTTCTATTTATACTAGTCCAGTGTAAATAGGACTATAGCCTTAATAATATCTCCGGCAGGATTAAGTATTTCTTGCAGTAAAATTATACACTAAATGTAGGCAAAATGTGGATTTGGGAACGGGAGTTGTAAAATATGAGTATTTATTTCTGCATCTTGAGATAATGCTCATTAGATACCAGCTGTAGACGTGATGTCTTCATCATACAAGCGTCATAAAAGCTGGTAGTATTTAAAATATGCATCGAAGACAAAGTGAAATCTTATCAGAAACACGATGGGTTCTTTTCACAGGTTTGTTTTTCTTTACAACCGGTCAAACGGATGTCATTTGGACATTTTGCACATTAGTTCTTTATTTTCTACATTGTATTTTTTCTCCAGTTCCTAAACGTCTTTGTTCCGTGAAAGATGACAGAAAAACCTAAACCTATGTCAGCTAGATTGAAGCATTCAATTATTACATGATTCTGTTGAGCAAGGGTTTATTCAGTCTTCTAGGGCAACATATAATGACAAGAGAGACATATAGTCTACCATCTCCATCTGCATGGCCTGATGAGCCAGGGGTTATACATCACTGTTTACATCCCTGCCATCTGAGAATATAGGGCACATGTGTCAAACTCATTCCATGGAGGGCAGAGTGTCTGCAGGTTTTCACCCCTCTCTTATACCTGATTGGTCAATTAAGGTCATTGATTAGTTAGAAACTCCCCTCACCTGGTTGTCTAGGTCTTAATTGGACACAAATGGAAAGGAAATAACAAAAACCAGCATACACTCAGTCCTCCATGGAATGAGTTTGACAACCGGGATTTAGGGCCCAGGGCCTCAGCTTGGATCAGGGCCTTAGTTTTGGACTGTTTTCACACTTTAATAACTCAAGTTTGTTTAATTTAAAATACAGTTGAGAATTTCTCAAACACTAATCAGGATAGAACTGTTGTGTGGATAAAAGATGAAATACAACAGACAGTTTGTACCATTTGTGTGTTACAAGTGTGAAATGTATTTTTAAATGGTGTTCCTTGAGCATGGTCTAAAATCATGTTTTAGGCAAGTTCCACAATGCAACTATTAAGCACTAGAAGGACATATGGTTGGAGACAGACAGTATTTGCATGTGAGATTTGTGAAATACATTTTAAAAGTTTGCCATGAACATGGTGTAAAATCATGTTTTAGGAAATGTCCACAATGCAACTATTACAGCACTAGAAGGACAAATGGTAGGCAATACTATTTGTGTGTTACACATGTGAAATACCTTTTGAAACAGTTGTCCATGAACATGGTCTAAAATGGTGTTTCCAGCAATTTCCACACTCTAATTAGTACTGTACAGCACTGGAAGGAGAGATGATTAGAGACACCATTTGTGTTACAACTGTCAACAATCTTTAAAAAACATTTTCATGAACTTGATCTAAAATCATGTTTTTGGCAATCCCCACAATACAAATAGTATGGTAGTAGAAAGAGAGACGATATGAGACATCATTTGTTTTACAACAGTGAATTATATTTTCTAAACAGTTTCCCAAATCACTTTTTAGGCAATTTACACAATGCAACTAGTTATCCTGGGTGTCAGTCTGTTTCTGATCTCTTACCAACTCCTTAATGGAACTGTCACGTCTTCATAATGAGAGCACAAACTGTTCTGGGATCAGGCTAGTGTAGAGTTATCCTGGGTGTCAGTCTGTTTCTGATCTCTTACCAACTCCTTAATGGTACTGTGATGTCACGTCTTCATAATGAGAGCACAAACTGTTCTGGGATCAGACTAGTGTAGAGCTGCATGGGAATGTAATGTATATGAAAGGGATGTGTCATGTTTCCCTCTTCCATCAACAAGTCAAGTACAATATGAACTAAAGGGAAAAGGGAAAGGGGGAGACCTAGTCAGTTGTAGTTGTGTAGAGTTATCCTGTATATGAATATGAACTAAAGGGAAAAGGGAAAGGGGGAGACCTAGTCAGTTGTAGTTGTGTAGAGTTATCCTGTATATGAATATGAACTAAAGGGAAAAGGGAAAGGGGGAGACCTAGTCAGTTGTAGTTGTGTAGAGTTATCCTGTATATGAATATGAACTAAAGGGAAAAGGGAAAGGGGGAGACCTAGTCAGTTGTCCAACTGAATGTATTGAAATGTGTCTTCCACATTTAACCCTCTGAATCAGAGAGGTGCGGGGGTCTGCCTTAATCTACATCCACGTCTTCACTACATAGTAGCACCATGATTGTGTGCATTTGAACAAAAGATAAATAAATGTTTGCTGTATTTTATTAACACACTTTTTCTGTGTAGTTGCCATCATGCAGCTTAGCTGCATTTAAAACATCGTTATGAATAGTGAGGCTACAATAGATATAAAATATAGAAACCACATTCTACAAAGATTATTTCTGATATGATGTTATGTTCTTTTGCTTTGTCAATCATTGCATCCATCATAGTGGACCTACATATCACACAGAGGTATACAGTATCCATCATCACATATTGTAAACCATGCAGTTTAACGATTGATTCAGATGTTTTGTGTCTGTATCTTGTAGAATAACATTTAAAGTATGTATCCATCATATAATGTTGAAAATGTATTGATAATGTACAAAATACATTCAACTACCAAAAGTTAAAGTTTAACATTTTATTAAACAAATTGGAGACAGTAAACACTCCTGAAATAGACATTAGAGGGAGGTCCATCAGTAGCCTTGGTAGCAAGGCCGGGGGTAGAGGGAGGTCCCTTAGTACCATTGGTAACAAGGCCTGGGATAGAGGGAGGTCCATTAGTACCATTGGTATCAAGGCCTGGGGTAGAGGGAGGTCCATCAGTACCATTGGTAACAAGGCCTGGGATAGAGGGAGGTCCATTAGTACCATTGGTAACAAGGCCTGGGGTAGAGGGAGGTCCATCAGTACCATTGGTAACAAGGCCTGGAGTAGAGGGAGGTCAATCAGTACCATTGGTAACAAGGCCTGGGCTAGAGGGAGGTCCATTAGTACCATTGGTAACAAGACCTGGGGTAGAGGGAGGTCAATCAGTATCATTGGTAACAAGGCCCGGGGTAGAGGGAGGTCCATTAGTACCATTGATAACAAGGCCTGGGGTAGAGGGAGGTCCATCAGTACCATTGGTAACAAGGCCTGGAGTAGAGGGAGGTCCATCAGTAGTCTTTGTAACAAGGCCTGGGGTAGAGGGAGGTCCATTAGTACCATTGATAACAAGGCCTGAGGTAGAGGGAGGTCCATCAGTACCATTGGTAACAAGGCCTGGAGTAGAGGGAGGTCCATCAGTAGTCTTGGTAACAAGGCCTGGGGTAGAGGGAGGTCCATTAGTACCATTGGTAACAAGGCCTGGGGTAGAGGGAGATCCATCAGAAGTCTTGGTAACAAGGCCTGGGGTAGAGGGAGGTCCATTAGTACCATTGGTAACAAGGCCTGGGGTAGAGGGAGGTTCTAACTGATCTCTGATGATACAAGCAGGTGCAAAGGGGACAAAACATGTCCTTGTCCCAATCCTGTCTTCTTCTGTCTCTGATTCACTTTCACTTATAGTGACAGAGAGATGCTCCCCTCCCTGTTCCCCTTCTGGACAGGGACTGAATTGAGATCTTGAACACCTCTCTTTAAACCAAGCAGGCCTTCTTTCTTTCAATCTACCTCCAAGAAAACAGAAAACAGCAACTAGGATGATCACCAAAACAACCACCAACACCACCACCACCCTTGTTGGCATTCCTGTGTCGTCCTCGTGCTTCTCTCCGAAAGTGACAGTGAGAGTGACAGCTCCTGGATTTCCTCTCTGGTGGTCAGTGCCGAAGAAGCACCAGTATGTCCCCTGATCAGAAAGGCGTAGGTCAGTGAGGTAGAGGGAAAGGTCTCCCTGTCGGTGACCATCCATGGACACAGATACTCTCTCCTTCATCCCAAGGTCAATGATTACATTCCCTGCTTCGATGGTAGACACATTCTGTCCATCTTTCAACCATTTCATATATATCTCACTGTACTTTGTCCATTTTGTAGTTAAGCCATGGCAGGCAAGTGTGACATTTCCTCCAACATGGGCAGATATTTCAGTGGCGACCAAGACTTCTAGTTTTACATCCTGTAAAACCTTGTTGTTGCAGACACACTCATACCGCCCCATGTCATTGTACTCAGCTGGGGAGATGGTGAGAGAGAAGTTTCCTTTCTGGAGATCAACCCTGTTCTCATAACCCTCTCCTGGGATTAAATTATTTCCGTCAAATGTAGCAACCGTCTTATCACAGAAGCTTCCTACAGGATCCTGACAATGCCTCCACTCGAAGACACCACCATGACATGATCCAGACAAGGGAAGTTCGATCCTGTCATTCAACATCACTGGTAAATGTATAGGATCAGACAAGGAGTATTGTGCAACAAGTGCAGACAGGAAAAAGGTGATGACCTGTCCCGCCTTCATAATCGACGCAGTTCTCTCTGGCAGTGCTCACGCCCTCAAATCGGCTTCAGGAAACTTTGTTGTTGCTTGCCGTTTTTCAGCTGTTACTCACACTTTTATGCAGACAGAAATCTCACTTTAGGGAAGATCTTCGGGATGATGGTGACTCAACTCCCTTATCCGAAAATGGACTGCTCCTTACCTTACCAAGGTTAATACTGCTGCTGGTTTTGTTCAAGTTCTGGATGCAATATATTTTTATTTTCTTACATTACACACTAATACGTTTCACAAATATAACGTAAATAATGTGGTTAATTAACTTTGTTTTTTTCGTGGGCCAGAAATTGGAGTTCCGGGATACCTTCACAGCCCAGCCGTTCTCCTGACCGGCAACACTAGAGATTCTAGTCGGAGGCAAGACGCTTTTTCATCGTCAAACCAGCAGACTAATCCAACTACCACAAATAACCATGTCCCTGTGTCCTCTGTTCCCTTTTCCTAAATATCATCATATATACACAATATCATTATATACATTATACTATCGTTATATTTATCTGGTACATAAATTATCTGACAGTACCAAACTCAAATCAAAAGAATTATACATTTATTCAAGGAGTTTATTCAAGGAGTTTATTCAACTAGTATTTTTCCATTTGCATGTATTAAAATTAATACATTGGAATTCTTCGTTGGAAGAATGTAGACCTACTGTATGTGAGAGAGCTCCAACGAATCATTCCAATGTAGTACTTTTAATAGATACTTGCAAATGGAAAATATACTACTTGAATAAAATTGATTAAACTACTTGAAAAAACGTAGAAAAGCTTCTGATTGAGTTTTGAACTGTCAGATAATTTCTGTACCACAGATATATAACGGTAGTATAATGTATATAATGATATTGTGTATATATGATGCTATTTAAGAAAAGGGAACAGAGGACACAGAGACATGGTTATGGTAGTTGGATTAGTCTGCTGGTTTGACGATGAAAAAGCGGCTTAATAACTCAGAGTAGCAGCTGTAGTGGTGTCGGTCAGGAGGAGAACGGCTGGGCTGTGAGCGTATCGGGAGCACTGCCAGTGAAGCCGCCGAACACCTCCGCTATATGGGCTTTAGCTCTTTAAGGCTCTTCGGCCTAGAGTCGTTCACTTCCTCAGTGTCAGAAGGCCGCCCCAACTACGCGCTCTACACGACACCCACAGAACGAGCCCTCCGCTGCCACCCCAACTACTCACAATGTGCAACCGGTGCGACTCCACACACTGCGCAGCCACCTACACCTCCACTACCTACACTCCGCGGCGACAGGCATCTGATTTGTTGACACTATCATTTTCACCCAGACTTACCCCGCGACTGGTTGGAAACGCATAATGTTGTAAGGAGATATGGAGGAGATCCCTTGAGCATGTTTTCCCCATGTTCTCTGAACGGACCAGTCTCTCACCATCTCTCTTTCCCTCTAGTCTATGGACCGTCAGATATTGAGTAAAGGGAATATTCTGTACGGCTATCGCTCTGTGGATCCAAGATCTCTCTCTCCTCTCTACTCGACTCCGCTACCAGCCACCAGCATGACTTACACACTTCATCGGTTTCTCTCTCTACTCTGCCACCGCTGCCATCCAGAGGGAGGTACAGGACAGTCGGACAGGCTTACTGTGTGGAGGAAGGACAGCAGCACCTCCACTACCAGGGTCAAGAATAGCTTTTATCTGACTGCTGTTTTTAAACCTTTAGCATTTATGACTGTAGTTTTATTATAATCTTACCACTCTGCACTTATAATTGTTGTTAAATTTATGATATTTATTTATATTATATTTGTGACTGTTTTACTGTATACCTGTATGTGCTACTATATGAGCGAGATCTCCAACGAATAATTCCAATGTATGAATTACTGTTAATACTTGCAAATGGCAAATATCGTACTTGATACAATTTGAATAAACCACTTGAATAAACTTAAAAGAACTGTCAGAAAATGTATGTATCACAGGAATATAATGGTATAATGTATAAAATGATAGTGTAGGCAGCGATATTATGATTTATGAGAAAAGGACACTGAGGACATGGTTGATATGGGTAATGGTAGAAGGATTAGTCTGCTGGTTTGACGCTGAAAATGGTTTGATTTCAACTGGCAGTTGTAGTGTTGCCGGACGGGAGAAAAACGTCTGGGCTGTGTGAGGAGACGACAGTCAGCGGCAGGTGAAGCCGCTGAGCAGCTCTGGTATCTGGGGTGAAGCTCGTTTTGGCTCGACGGACGAGCGTCTTTCACTTCCTTGTTTGATCAGTGCAGAATGCCCGGAAGACTTGAAATAAAAGTACTTTTAAAATGTTCTGCTCTTGGCATAGCTGATCAAAGCTGCTATCGCGGCTGGTTAGGCAGAATTCCATGTGCCGCAGTGGCTGTGGTATCTTCAGTCTTTATTATGTTATGAAACTGACTGCCTTCAGCATTCTCAGTGTCTCGGTTCTGACAAGTTTCTCGACTCGACAGTGCTCTAGTAGTCTACAGTCGTCTCTCAATATCTACAATAACACTCATTAGGTAGGCTGAGTGAACTGGGGTTCAAAATGGACAGTCAAGTCAGTCACTATAAAATAAATATGTTTTAGAAAATAGTAGACACTATGTTATCTAACCAGGACCAAGCATACTACTACACTACAGGCGAAATGTAGCCTTCACATGCCAAGCTACCGCTGCCTCTCTACCACTGAATATCTGCAAGGCCAAGTTACTACTATACTACTTTACCAGTTACATTTACACGTCCAATAACAAAGGTAATTAACTACATTCATTTACGTTATATCTGTGAGACGTATTAGTGTGTAATGTAATGTTCTTATAAGAAAACAAAAAATATTGCATACAGCAGAACATTTTCGGGATAAGGGGGAGGAGTCACCATCTTCCCGAAGATGTTACCTATATAACAACGTGTTTGCTGAGTGAAAATAAATCAGAAGGAAGCTTCCAAGCAACAACAAAGTACACTGAAGCCGAATTGAGGGTTTGAGAGCTGCCTTGATTATGAAGGGGAAAGGTGTAATGACTGTTTTTCTACTTGCACTTGTTGCAAAATCCTCCGTGTCTCTTCCTATCACTATAACAGTGATTTTGAATGACCCAGTTACACCCCCCTGCTCTGGATCATGCCATGGTGGCATAAATAAGAAGGGAAGGAAAGAACCATAGAATAAATGGAACATTCTGCTGTCACTCTGTGGATCCAAGACCAAGAAACCATCTCTCCTCAGGAACAAACACTAGCATGTCACGCTCTACTCTGTAGTCGCTTCCAGCCACTGCTGAGTTACTCTGCAGCCCAGCCCACTGAATTCGTAGGAGGACGTCTACATTCCACACGCCACATTGCATCAACCAATGGCTGTGTGCCATGTCATTGACAATAATAAAGTACATATTTCATGCAGAACGCTCCATTCTCAGTCTTTCAAATAATATGTTTAGATATTAAGGGGGCTGTTGGTTTGTATTACATTTACATTTAAGTCATTTAGCGACTTACAAATTGGTGCATTCACCTTATGACATCCAGTGGAACAGCCACTTTACAATAGTGCATCTAAATCTTTTAAGGGGGGGGGGGGGGGGGGGGGTCAGAAGGATTGCTTTATCCTATCCTAGGTATTCCTTAAAGAGGTGGGGTTTCAGGTGTCTCCGGAAGGTGGTGATTGACTCCGCTGACCTGGCGTCGTGAGGGAGTTTGTTCCACCATTGGGGTGCCAGAGCAGCGAACAGTTTTGACTGGGCTGAGCGGGAACTTTACTTCCTCAGAGGTAGGGAGGCGAGCAGGCCAGAGGTGGATGAACGCAGTGCCCTTGTTTGGGTGTAGGGCCTGATCAGAGCCTGAAGGTACGGAGGTGCCGTTCCCCTCACAGCTCCGTAGGCAAGCACCATGGTCTTGTAGCGGATGCGAGCTTCAACTGGAAGCCAGTGGAGAGAGCGGAGGAGCGGGGTGACGTGAGAGAACTTGGGAAGGTTGAACACCAGACGGGCTGCGGCGTTCTGGATGAGTTGTAGGGGTTTAATGGCACAGGCAGGGAGCCCAGCCAACAGCGAGTTGCAGTAATCCAGACGGGAGATGACAAGTGCCTGGATTAGGACCTGCGCCGCTTCCTGTGTGAGGCAGGGTCGTACTCTGCGGATGTTGTAGAGCATGAACCTACAGGAACGGGCCACCGCCTTGATGTTAGTTGAGAACGACAGGGTGTTGTCCAGGATCACGCCAAGGTTCTTAGCGCTCTGGGAGGAGGACACAATGGAGTTGTCAACCGTGATGGCGAGATCATGGAACGGGCAGTCCTTCCCCGGGAGGAAGAGCAGCTCCGTCTTGCCGAGGTTCAGCTTGAGGTGGTGATCCGTCATCCACGCTGATATGTCTGCCAGACATGCAGAGATGCGATTCGCCACCTGGTCATCAGAAGGGGGAAAGGAGAAGATTAATTGTGTGTCGTCTGCATAGCAATGATAGGAGAGACCATGTGAGGTTATGACAGAGCCAAGTGACTTGGTGTATAGCGAGAATAGGAGAGGGCCTAGAACAGAGCCCTGGGGGACACCAGTGGTGAGAGCACGTGGTGAGGAGACAGATTCTCGCCACGCCACCTGGTAGGAGCGACCTGTCAGGTAGGACGCAATCCAAGCGTGGGCCGCGCCGGAGATGCCCAACTCGGAGAGGGTGGAGAGGAGGATCTGATGGTTCACAGTATCGAAGGCAGCCGATAGGTCTAGAAGGATGAGAGCAGAGGAGAGAGAGTTAGCTTTAGCAGTGCGGAGCGCCTCCGTGATACAGAGAAGAGCAGTCTCAGTTGAATGACTAGTCTTGAAACCTGACTGATTTGGATCAAGAAGGTCATTCTGAGAGAGATAGCAGGAGAGCTGGCCAAGGACGGCACGTTCAAGAGTTTTGGAGAGAAAAGAAAGAAGGGATACTGGTCTGTAGTTGTTGACATCGGAGGGATCGAGTGTAGGTTTTTTCAGAAGGGGTGCAACTCTCGCTCTCTTGAAGACGGAAGGGACGTAGCCAGCGGTCAAGGATGAGTTGATGAGCGAGGTGAGGTAAGGGAGAAGGTCTCCGGAAATGGTCTGGAGAAGAGAGGAGGGGATAGGGTCAAGCGGGCAGGTTGTTGGGCGGCCGGCTGTCACAAGACGCGAGATTTCATCTGGAGAGAGAGGGGAGAAAGAGGTCAGAGCACAGGGTAGGGCAGTGTGAGCAGAACCAGCGGTGTCGTTTGACTTAGCAAACGAGGATCGGATGTCGTCGACCTTCTTTTCAAAATGGTTGACGAAGTCATCTGCAGAGAGGGAGGAGGGGGGAGGGGGAGGAGGATTCAGGAGGGAGGAGAAGGTGGCAAAGAGCTTCCTAGGGTTAGAGGCAGATGCTTGGAATTTAGAGTGGTAGAAAGTGGCTTTAGCAGCAGAGACAGAAGAGGAAAATGTAGAGAGGAGGGAGTGAAAGGATGCCAGGTCCGCAGGGAGGCGAGTTTTCCTCCATTTCCGCTCGGCTGCCCGGAGCCCTGTTCTGTGAGCTCGCAATGAGTCGTCGAGCCACGGAGCGGGAGGGGAGGACCGAGCCGGCCTGGAGGATAGGGGACATAGAGAGTCAAAGGATGCAGAAAGGGAGGAGAGGAGGGTTGAGGAGGCAGAATCAGGAGATAGGTTGGAGAAGGTTTGAGCAGAGGGAAGAGATGATAGGATGGAAGAGGAGAGAGTAGCGGGGGAGAGAGAGCGAAGGTTGGGACGGCGCGATACCATCCGAGTAGGGGCAGTGTGGGAAGTGTTGGATGAGAGCGAGAGGGAAAAGGATACAAGGTAGTGGTCGGAGACTTGGAGGGGAGTTGCAATGAGGTTAGTGGAAGAACAGCATCTAGTAAAGATGAGGTCAAGCGTATTGCCTGCCTTGTGAGTAGGGGGGGAAGGTGAGAGGGTGAGGTCAAAAGAGGAGAGGAGTGGAAAGAAGGAGGCAGAGAGGAATGAGTCAAAGGTAGACGTGGGGAGGTTAAAGTCACCCAGAACTGTGAGAGGTGAGCCGTCCTCAGGAAAGGAGCTTATCAAGGCATCAAGCTCATTGATGAACTCTCCGAGGGAACCTGGAGGGCGATAAATGATAAGGATGTTAAGCTTGAAAGGGCTGGTAACTGTGACAGCATGGAATTCAAAGGAGGCGATAGACAGATGGGTAAGGGGAGAAAGAGAGAATGACCACTTGGGAGAGATGAGGATCCCGGTGCCACCACCCCGCTGACCAGAAGCTCTCGGGGTGTGCGAGAACACGTGGGCAGACGAAGAGAGAGCAGTAGGAGTAGCAGTGTTATCTGTGGTGATCCATGTTGTATGATCATAGCACTATAATATAAGGGGTTCCTAGAAATCCATTGTGAGACTAATAGGGTTCTTCACTATCACTATCACTATCACTATCTATCACTATCACTATCTACAGACAGACAAACAGTGCAATGTCTAACAGCGAGGTGCAGTGGAAACAACCTGGAGCTGAACACAAAGAAATGAAAGGACGTCATAGAGGATTTCAGGAAACTGGAGATAATCACTGTTGTGTGGATAAAAGATGAAATACAACAGACAGTTTGTACCATTTGTGTGTTACAAGTGTGAAATATATTTTTAAATGTTTGCCATGAACATGGTGTAAAATCATGTTTTAGGAAATGTCCACAATGCAACTATTACAGCACTAGAAGGACAGATGGTAGGAGACAATATTTGTGTGTTACACATGTGAAATAACTTTTGAAACAGTTGTCCATGAACATGGTCTAAAATGGTGTTTCCAGCAATTTCCACACTCTAATTAGTACTGTACAGAACTGTAAGGAGAGATGATTAGAGACACCATTTGTGTTACAACTGTCAACAATCTTTATAAAACATTTTCATGAACTTGATCTAAAGTCATGTTTTTGACAATCCCCACAATACAAATAGTATGGTAGTAGAAAGAGAGACGATATGAGACACCATTTGTTTTACAACAGTGAGTTATATTTTCTAAACAGTTTCCCAAATCACTTTTTAGGCAATTTACACAATGCAACTAGTTATCCTGGGTGTCAGTCTGTTTCTGATCTCTTACCAACTCCTTAATGGAACTGTCACGTATTCATAATGAGAGCACAAACTGTTCTGGGATCAGGCTAGTGTAGAGCTGCATGGGAATGTAATGTATATGAAAGGGATGTGTCATGTTTCCCTCTTCCATCAACAAGTCAAGTACTAAATGAACGACAGAGTAGCACCTTTATTGTTGCCTTTGAAAGAAAAGACAAATTCATATATTATTTTTAATGCATTTTATCAGTGTTTTTCAGCTGAGTGTGCAGCTTAGTTGCATTAAACTACCATGTTATGAATCTGTGGACTACAATGCTACATTTGGGCTCCCGAGTGGCGCAGCGGTCTAAGGCACTGCATCTCAGCGCTAGAGGTCTCACTACAGACACCTGGTTTGAATCCAGGCTGTATCACAACCGGCCGTGATTGGGAGTCCCATGGGCGGCACACAATTGGCCCAGTGTTGTCCGGGTTTGGCCCGTGTATGTCTTCATTGTAAATAAGAATTTGTTCTAAACTGACTTGGCCAGTTAAATAAAGGTTAAAAAAATTATTTCATTAAGATTTTTTCAAATAATATATAAGATTGTACCTTGTCAAACATCCATCCTCACACATATTGTAAACCACCTAGTTAAATGTTTTGTTGTTTTGTGTCTGATCTTGTAGAACAACATTGAAGGTTTGTATTTGTCATTTGATGTGGAACATTAATCATGAATAGAATTCTGCACTACCAATGATCCTTTGTGATCTGACAATTCAGTATATAATCCAAAATTAAACTTGGATGTACAATGAATAAAAATGTAAAATGGATTTGACAACTTTATTGTATTTATTTACAAAAGAATGGAAGAAAAATCATTAGAATAGTTTAATTTAAACAAATATTTTATTCATACATTTCATAATAAACTACAGTCCATTTTAAAATGCAAAATGAAACTTACAACTTGGTATTAAAAGTGGTAATAGAAAATACATTAACGTCATAAAATCCTTCACCGTGTTAATTTGATCCTTCTCACATCTGCAGGATGACCAGTAATCAGTTCCAGATATCAATAATATAACAAATACAGCAGGAACCAAACATGCACATTATACATTGATAGTATTATGAATTACAGCAGATGAAAGCAGGAGAAGCTGAAATATTGACTAAGTGACCAAAGTGCAAAAAGTCTCTTGTTGTTCCCAGCTAACTCTCAAACTCTGATATTTTATTTCCATAATCATCTTAAAAACTAGGCCTACATCTAATGGCTTGGCTACACACACACACACACACACACACACACACACACACGCACACGCACACGCACACGCACACGCACACACACACGCACACGCACACGCACACGCACACGCACACGCACACACACACACACACACACACACACACACACACACACACACACACACACACACACACACAGGTCTGGGACCAGGCTTGTGTAACTCCTCCATCTCTATGATGGTAGAGGATCCATTCACCTCTCTGGTGTCTTTCTCCCTCTCAGGACACATGGTAACTAATCACTATGACCATCAGAACTCTGTTGGGACTCTTTTGAAGGCTATGGTGATCCCCTGGGGCTGCGACGAAACATAAATCCTGAACTGTTCATTCTGGACCACTGAGGCCACATTCTGCCTGTAAGAAAACTCACACACCCTCCTACTGCAAATGCTAAAATTATCTTTATCCATGTGTAGCGTGGTTCATTCTGCGTTGTGTATTTTTAATTAGGACGCTGCCACAACTGATGGTCTGCTCGTTGAAATCTTTTTATTTGCCCTGCACACGAAGAGACAACACAAACGTTACCCTTGGTGCAGTCACAGCTCTCCGGCACCTTGCTAGCCGAGGGTCAGGCAAAAGAGCGCCAAAAGGAATTAACAGGTGCTGCGTGCACACACTCGCTGCACAACAGCATATACAAGTAAAACTATACAGAACATAATTCTGACAAAATAAAAGACATACCTGCACACGAAGAGACAACACACACGTTACCCTTGGTGCAGTCACAGCTCTCCGGCACCTGCGCGAGCACATGGACACTCACTCAACCACTGTCACAAGTACTCAGAAGTTACAACAGATACCCCAGTCAGTGAGCTATGTGAAACTTGTTAACATAAATTCCTACTGTCCACACTATAACAAACGTATGGTTGCAAAACAGTACATTGTATAACCTTATGACGGTTTTATATTAAACAGTTTCGGAGCCAAGGACAACATACCTTGCTAGCCGAGGGTCAGGCAAAAGAGAACGATAAAGTGGTATGGGAATACAGATAACCCGCGATGGGCCAAACCAAAATATACAAAACTTTTACAATCACTTGTATGTACAATATTGGTATGAAAAAGTGTTTGTACACCAAATAAAAACATTAGCTATGCAGCTGTAATTAAATAAAAAAATACACTGAATTATTATTATTATTATCAAATTATTAACATCCCCTCTTGACCTGGCCTATTTGAATTGGTCCTTGTGTGCAATTTGGTGCGTAATCTAGGGGAACAACATCACACTGCTACATTCACCCCCACTGTTTTACACTAGATTATAGGCCCAAAACAAAACACACTACCTCAAAGGTAACAAAGCAAAGAAAGAAAAGAAAATTCACACCCACAGGGCGACAGAGTAACCCAGTGTAGTCCCTTAATTCTAGACCCACAAATGGTCGATCAGCTGAAAAGCTATCCCGCGAAGGATTAGGAAAAATAAGGGGTAGCTAATCCCTTATTCAACCGTATACGAAAAATGCCATATACATTTTATGCCGATGGACTACACACAAAGTTACATGAATTGTCAAATATATTAGACAAACCCACAAATCATTCTAAGACATGCTTAGATTCCTACATTCCTACAAAAGAAAAGGTAGGCAATATCCTACCGTCACTGAGAAACCAAGAACTGTTTCATTTCCTGTGTAGACATAGTTTGGATTAGCCTATCCACTGGCTTAATAAGTCTACCTAGTCTAGTCCGAACACCCTCACCCACAAACCTAGCAGGAATGTCACAGACAGCACTAACCCTGCTCAGAGGTCTAACCTCAGGATGGGGAGTACTACAGATCTCCGGAGCCAGCCCACTTTCAGTTACCGACTCAACACTAGTAGTGTCAGACGACTGATCAGAATCCTGGTAGATTGTCACAGACCACACTGACGAAGCATCTTCAACCAAGGTAACATCATCCACACTGAATGGAGTTTCGCAATCAGAACTCTTGTAGGCTTCGGGGATATCTCTCTGGTCCACTTCTGCTGAGCACACCTCACTTAAGGGGACTTCATACGGTTGTTCCACCTCACTTCCATCAGCCGGGACTTCACCATCCTCTTGGAGTATCCTCCCAGAAGACTCAGGAAGGCCTGCTACCCAGTGGACAGTCCTGGCGTCACTCCCATCCATTTGGCTGGACTTTGCAGACATCTCAGAGATCACGTCACCACTCGATAGAGATCCGTGACCCTCAGGTTCCTCCCACGAAGGTAAAGGCAGAAAGTTGACTGGCATAATCAGGTTCCTATGCACAGTTTTGATGCGTCCAGTGGTAGGGTGTTGGATACGATATGTGTTCAGTGAGCTGTTCTTTGCAACCACTATGTACACCACACTCTCCCAGCGATCAGCCAGTTTCTTCTTGCCCCTCTCCCCCTTGTTAGCAAGTAGAACTCTATCTCCCTTCTGCACCGAGTGACCCTTAGACCGTCTGTTGTAGACCTCGGCTTGTCTCTTTTGTTGCTTACTGGCATGCTGCTGGGCCAATGTCATGGCCTCTCTCAGATCCTCACCCAGAGACTGGACATACTTATCCACATCTACTGTGTCCCCATCCAACAGCACACTTTCAAACATAACATCTACCGGCAACCTAGGGGTGCGTCCGAACATCAAGAAGAAGGGTGGAAACCCAGTAGTCTCATGAACAGTGCAGTTATAGGAGAATGTCAATGTGTTCAACATCTGAGGCCATTTAGCCTTAGACCTAGCTGGCAGAGCTCTAATCATCCCACCCAGTGTGCGATTCAGACGTTCTGCTTGACCGTTACCCATGGGATGATAAGGTGTGGTGTGGGACTTTTCAACACCAGATAACTGAAGTAATTCTGCAATAAGTAAACTCTCAAAGTTAGCACCCCTGTCAGAATGGATGCAATCAGCGAACCCATAAATGCAGAAGAAATTATTCCAGAGAACACGAGCAACAGTCTTAGCAGACTGGTTTGGACATGGATACGCACAGGCCAGCTTAGTAAAGTGATCAGTCACTACTAACACATCAATAGACTTGTTGTTTGAATCTTCGGCAGTCCAGAAATCAATACACACAAGTTCTAAAGGTGCCGTTGTCACAACGGAGACAAGTAGAGCTTATGCTTCAGGCTCAGGTGCTTTACTCAACACACATCTCTTACAGTGGGCCACGTATTCCTTGACATCCTTCTCCATAGATTCCCAGTAAAACCGCTGTCTCGTGAGCCACAATGTGCGCTGCTGACCCTGATGACCAGCATCATCATGAACTCCCTTCAACACAAGGCCTCTCAAAGACACAGGTACAACATACTGGAATATTTTCTTCTTACTCACTGGGTGTTTTGAGACACGATACAGAATCCCTAACCGCGTGGTGAGTTTCCCCCACTGTCTTAGAGTATAAACTGTTTCTTTAGCTTCAAAGACTCGCTCTCTCCTAGATGGGCGCCGGCCTCTATCTACAAAGAACATGACTCTGCTGATGATAGGATCCAGTGACTGGTTATCATACAGCTCCTTGTGTGTAAGGACAGGTAAAGGGCTCTGACCCATGGACATCAACTTCTCAAGGTGCTGCACATGTGAAACGGCCCTCACTGTGGCACCATCATCCCATCGGCGATGGGCCTGGAGGACAGCAGACACCTCTTCACAGGAAACCAACCCACTGACATCGTCTCCAGCTCTACTCAACTCACTCCCAGGAGCCATAGACGTTCCACAGCCAGCCTCGGGCTGCTCACAGGAGAGACGGAACATGTCTTGTACATCATCCAGTCGAAGACCTCTGGCTTCCTCCAGCAGGACATCATATGGAATTCTTGTCAGTCGGTGCAGAACTTTGGAGCGGACAAATGGCTCTCTGCTCAAAGCATCAGCAACGACATTCTTGGGCCCTGGTATGTACTGGATATCAAAATCAAAAGGTGCCAGCTTTGCAACCCATCTCTGCTCACATGCATCAAGTCTCGGCTTTGTAAGAATATATTTGAGTGGATTGTTGTCGGTCCACACCGTAAACTTATGCCCTCGCAGCCAATGGCTGAACTTATCATGAATGGCCCATTTCATGGCTAGAAATTCCAGCCGGTGAGCAGGATACTTGGATTGTGCATGATTAAGAGATTTACTAGCAAAAGCTATTGGCCTGGCTATGACCTTCCCATCTTGCACTTGGGATAGTACAGCTCCCAAACCACTAGTAGATGCATCAACAGAAAGCAAAAATGGCTGAGAAAAATCTGGATGAGCCAGCAGTGCCTGGTCAACTAGTGCTGCTTTCAAAGCTTCAAACGCGAGTTGACATTCAGCAGTCCAGTCTGCAGCAGTGAGCCTGCGAGAGGGACCAGGCCTCTTTCTGCCCTTGCCTCTCCTAGGCTTCTTCTGACCTGTAGTCAGCTGAAACAATGGCCTAGCAACCATGGAACAATTCTCAATGTAGTGTTGATAGTATACTACCATACCAAGGAAAGAACGGATTTTGCTAGGAGACGGAGTGACACCATCAGCTTCCATCATCTCACTCTCAGTCACATTCAAAATGGTTTGAACCTTAGCAGGATCAGTGGCTACGCCCTCCTGAGAAATGATGTGGCCCAAAAACTTAACAGACCTCCTCAAAAACTTGCACTTAGACGGAGACAGTTTAAGATTGTGCTCCTGCAACCGCTGGAAAACCATCTCAAGTCTCTGCAGACTCTCTTCCTCCGTCTTAGCAAAAACCATCAGATCATCCAAATAGCAAAGGAGACTTAGAAAGTTTTGGTCCCCAAAGATGGTCAGCATCATTCTCATAAAAGTAGCTGGGCTGTTGCAAAGGCCCTGAGGCAAACGATTGTACTCGTGCAGACCTAAAGGAGAGGAAAAGGCAGTGTATTTCTTATCCTCTTCATGCAGTGGCACATTGTAGTACCCAGATGTCAAGTCCATTGTGCTGAAGAAGGCATTACCTCCCAGCGCCGCCAGTACATCAGCCTGATGAGGCAGTGGATGAGCATCCTTCACTGTGCGGGCGTTTAACCACCTAAAGTCAGTACATAGACGCAAGTCCCCATTCTTTTTCCATACCAGCACCAATGGTGAGGCATACTCGCTGCTGGATTTTCTGACGATTTCCTTTTCCTCCATATCATCCAGTGTTTCCCTGAGTTTTTGGTAATCAGCTGGAGAAAGCCTACGATAAGGTAATCGAAATGGGCGGTCATCAGTCAGCCGTATGCGATGGCAGAACTCTTTTGCCTCTCCACAATCCAGGCTATGTCTAGAGAACACCGTGTCATACTTCTCAATTAAGCCGACAAGTTTGTCTTTCCAGAACTGTGAAACTGGACACTCCTCAACAGACAGGCCTTGAAGTCCAAGATTGCTCAGTGTACTGTTGTCATTAACTACACTGCCACCAACTGAACTCTTAGCTGTAAGACTGCCATGTGAGCTGTCACATTGTACTTTTGCCACGTTCTGGTAAGCAGCTTGCTGCTTGACATCATCAAAATCCTCCAATGCAATACAAGGGTACACATCTGCCACTTTAGCATTTCGTCTCAGGGTAACTGGCGAAGTTGTTGGATTCACAATCTTCACAGGGAGCCATCCATCCCCCCACAGAGGCGTAACTACTCTCCCTACTAGTATGTGTCGATTCACACAACGAGACGTGCTGGGCTCGACAACAACAGTACTGCCCACAGAGAGTTTTGTCTTTGGGGGTAAGCGGCCCCACACCAGATGCTCACTCATGGGTTGGAGCGTTACTGCCCTCTTCAACTTAATGGTGCCCACTTTATCTGGGATGGAGTCTCCTCTCCATCTCTCCAGATTTGATAGGAGACGCAGGAACTGGCTGTCCTCACACTGGCCAGAGGGACCTGGCGTACCCACCACCCGCCAGTAGCTGTCATTTGATTTGAACTGTCTAATCAGAGACTTCAACACGTTAGTGCCAACAATGAGTTCATCAATCTGCCCATCTACAATCAGCACTGGGACTACATAACTGAAGCCATAAAGCTGTAGTTTCAAGTCACACATGCCCACTGGGCTAGTTTGCGTCCCACCACAACCCACCAGTATGATGTCTGAAGGAGCTAGAAAGTTCCCCTCTACCACTCCTGCCTCCCTCAACCGAGGTACAATATCTGCGCGCAGAGTAGTAGCCATGGACCCACTATCTAACATCCCCTTCAGCTCAACTTTATCCTGTACTAGCACGGTGGTGTAAAACAAACTGTCATTCTGAGAAATTCTCATTGTGTTCTGAAAAATGACTGTGTTGTTCTTGGGTACTGACTCACAAAAATAAGAATAAACAGATTGGATATCATCATCAGTGGAGGAAAAATTAGACTGCCTCACATTGCCCTCCTCAGAATGGAGACTTTCTAGTTTTCCTGAGACCTGCCAGTCTGTCCACATACAGGGCTCTTTCGCTTCCCAGTCTCACTACAGTCAAAGCTCATGTGGCCAGGAGAGAAGCACTTGAAACACAGCTGGTGCATCTGACAGTGAGCTTTGGTCCAGTGATTAGTGCTTCCACAGACAGCGCACTCACGCTCACGTTTGGGGAACTGTTTACGGGGCCCTCTGTTCACAGACTGAGTATTGCTGACAAGAGCCTTCTCTAGCATACTCAAAACTTTCTCTAATGTCCCACCCTCAGATACAGATTGGGCCTGTTCTGGTTCACGGCCACATCGAGAAAAAGATGACACATTAGGTCTGCTCTCAGGATCCACTTCCTCCTGGGGGGAGTCGAAGACAGCAGCCACCTGCTGTGAAAGTTGTGTTCTACATGCTTTACGCTCCCTTAACAGTTCATCCAAACGATCCTGTACCTCACTGGCTGTCCAGTCACGAAGGGGTTTGCATTTGAACACTTGGGCCAACTCTTTATCAGGACAGTTGCGTACAAACATGACTGCCAACTCTGAGCACTGATTGGGCAAGGTTCTACCCTCACTTACAAGGTACTGTTCAGCTGCCTCTGCAGCTTTGTTAAGCCTAATCCAGAAATCTAGTGGACCCTCATTAGCATATGGTCTCATTGAATAGAAATCAGCTAATGGCATACCTGAGTAGACAGTATCCCCAAAGTGTTGCTTGAGAACACTGAACACTGCCTTAACATCTGTGACAACAGGGTTGTTACGCATCCAGACTTTGGTCACATCCCGTGCCCTCCCCATGAGCCTAGACATCACCTCCCCAACATTCTCAGACCCAGTGTAACCCCTCTTCTCTAGGTAGACTCCCATTAGCTCCTCCCACTCCAGGACAGAGTACTTATCTGAGCCATCACCCCTGAAGAAAGGTGGAGCACTAACCTCTGACTTCACAACCAGATTCAGCTTGGACGCATCAATAAAAGTTGACCCACATTGTTCAGGGGAATGGGCAGGAGAAAGACTTGAAGCCCCAGGCTGCAGTAAACTCGCTCTGATAGATTCTCCTATCTCTGAACCAATCTGCTTAATAAGGTCACTAAGCTGACTCGGTGTCCCATTATTACTGAGGACTGGGGACAATGGTACATCAAGAGACAGAGGTGGGAGACCCTGGTCAGGTGGAGTAAACAGCCTACCCCTCCCAGTGCTTGTAAACTCAGGACTAGCAGCCACTCTACTCCCAGGAGCTGACTGTACCAATGGTGTAAATGCATAGACACCCCTCCCTCTACCCACACTAACCACACCAAAATCCCCAGCATAACTCATCTTATGGACTTGAGAGTCTTCCATGGCTCAATAGAGAACTAAACTACAATGTAATTTACTGCATACAAATACAAAAAAAATGCAATAAACAAATTCCCTCAAAACATGCAAATGAACACCAATACAATTATCTAGTGAATATGCTACATTCACCTTCACTATTTACAGTATACATTCACTTATAGCAAACCATCAACAAGTGCGCATGCGCGGGTCGCGCATCTCCTCCACATGCACAGCTCCGGTGGTCAGCTTGAGCTAACCAGTCGGCAGGTCGCGGCACCAGTTTGTAGCGTGGTTCATTCTGCGTTGTGTATTTTTAATTAGGACGCTGCCACAACTGATGGTCTGCTCGTTGAAATCTTTTTATTTGCCCTGCACACGAAGAGACAACACACACGTTACCCTTGGTGCAGTCACAGCTCTCCGGCACCTTGCTAGCCGAGGGTCAGGCAAAAGAGAACGATAAAGTGGTATGGGAATACAGATAACCCGCGATGGGCCAAACCAAAATATACAAAACTTTTACAATCACTTGTATGTACAATATTGGTATGAAAAAGTGTTTGTACACCAAATAAAAACATTAGCTATGCAGCTGTAATTAAATAAAAAAATACACTGAATTATTATTATTATTATCAAATTATTAACATCCCCTCTTGACCTGGCCTATTTGAATTGGTCCTTGTGTGCAATTTGGTGCGTAATCTAGGGGAACAACATCACACTGCTACACATGGTAACTGGGTTCCTGTGTCCTCAGAGCGGGTTTCTCTAGTAGTGTCAGTGAGAGTGAGAGAATTTGGATTTCCTCTCGTCTGTTTGTCAGGGCCGAGGAGGCACTGGTATGTCCCCTGATCAGAACGGCTCAAGTCAGTGAGAGAGAGAGAAATGTGTCCCTGTCTGTAAGCATCGTTGGACCCAGAATCCCAGTTCTCAAACCGAGGGCCATAAGATATATTCCCTGCCGTGACATTCAGCACAGTCTGTTCATTCTTTCTGCAACAGACGTGTACCTCACTGTCAGGAGTTTGTTTTTTAGTTAAGATATAGAAGTTGAGTTGAAAATTAGATCCATTGTAAGCAGGTTTACCTACAACAATGGGGACTAAAACTACAAATTGTACATCTTCTTGAGTCTTACAAATCAGATGCCTGTTGCCGCGGAGTGTAGGTAGTGGAGGTGCAGGTGGCTGCGCAGTGTGTGGAGTCGCACCGGTTGCACATTGTGAGTAGTTGGGGTGGCAGCGGAGTGCGCGTACTGTGGGTGTCGTGTAGAGCGCGTAGTTGGGGCAGCCTTCTGACACTGAGGAAGTGAAAGACTCTCGGCCGAAGAGCCTTAAAGAGCTAAAGCCCATATAGCGGAGGTGTTCGGCGGCTTCACTGGCAGTGCTCCCGATACGCTCACAGCCCAGCAGTTCTCCTCCTGACCGACACCACTACAGCTGCTACTCTGAGTTATTAAGCCGCTTTTTCATCGTCAAACCAGCAGACTAATCCAACTACCATAACTTTGTCCTCTGTTCCCTTTTCTTAAATACCATCATATATACACAATATCATTATATACATTATACTATCGTTATATTTCTGTGTAACAGAAATTATCTGACAGTTCCAAACTCAATCAGAAGCTTTTCTACGTTTTTTCAAGTAGTTTAATCCATTTTATTCAAGTAGTATATTTTCCATTTGCAAGTATCTATTAAAAGTACTACATTGGAATGACTCGTTGGAGCTCTCTCACATATATTAGGCCTACATAGCACACAGAGGTATACAGTATCCATCTTCACATATTGTAAACCATGTAGTTTAACGATTGAATCAGATGTTTTGTGTCTGGATCTTGTAGAATAACATTTGAGGTATGTATCCATCATATAATGTTGAAAATGTATTGATAATGTACAAAACACATTCAACTACCAAAACGTTTAAGTTTACATTTTATTAAACAAATTGGAGACAGTAAACACTCCTGAAATAGACATTAGAGGGAGGTCCATCAGTAGCCTTGGTAACAAGGCCTGGGGTAGAGGGAGGTCCATCAGTAGTCTTGGTAACAAGGCCTGGGATAGAGCGAGGTTCTAACTGATCTCTGATGATACAGGCAGGTGCATAGGGGACAAAACATGTCCTTGTCCCAATCCTGTCTTCTTCTGTCTCTGATTCACTTTCACTTATAGTGACAGAGAGATGCTCCCCTCACTGTTCCCCTTCTGGACAGGGACTGAACTGAGATCTTGAACACCTCTCTTTAAACCAATCAGCCATTGTTTCTTTCAATCTACCTCCAAGAAAATAGAAAATAACAGCAACTAGGATGATCACCAAAACAACCACCACCACCACCAACACCTCCACCATTGTTGGCCTTCCTGTGTCATCGCAGTGCTTCTCTTTGGGAGTGATAGTGAGAATGACAGCTTCTGGAGTTCCTCTCTGGTGGTCAGGGCCGAAGATGCACAGGTATGTCCCCTGATCAGAAAGGTGTAGGTCGTTGAGGTTGAGGGAAAGGTCTCCCTGTCGGTAACCATCCATGGACACAGAAACCCTGTCCTTAAAGCCAGGGCCATAGGTTACATTCCCTGCCTTGACGGTAGACACATTCTGTCCATCTTTCATCCATTGGATATATATCTCACTGTCCTTAGTCTGTTTTTTAGTTGAGCCATGGCAGGCAAGTGTGACATTATCTCCAACATGGGCAGATATTTCAGTGGGGACCAAAACTTGTAGATTTACATGCTGTTTGTACTCGCCACAGACACACTCGTACAACCCCATGTCATTGTACTCAGCTGAGGAGATGGTTAGAGAGAATTTTCCATCATTGTTTTCAAACCTCTTCTTAAAAAATCCCTCACCTGTGGTTAAATGATCTTCGTCAAGTTTAGCAACCATCTTCGTGATGATGGACCCTGATTGAGCTTCCTGATAACGCCTCAACTCGATGACAACACCATGGCATGATCCAGAGCAGGGGGGTGTAACTGGGTGATTCAACATCACTGTTACATTGATAGGATGAGACAAGGAGTGTTTTGCAACAAGTGCAAGTAGAAAAACAGTCATTACACTTTTCCCCTTCATAATCAAGGCAGCTCTCAAACCCTCAATCTGGCTTCAGTGTACTTTGTTGTTGCTTGGAAGCTTCCTTCTGATTTATTTTCACTCAGCAAACACGTTGTTATATAGATAACATCTTCGGGAAGATGGTGACTCATCTCCCTTATCCGAAAATGTTCTGCTCCTTACCTTACCAAGGTTTATACTGCTGCTGTTTTTGTTCAAGAGTTCTGTATGAAATATTTTTTATTATCTTATAAGAACATTACATTACACACTAATACGTTTCACAAATATAACGTAAATGAATGTAGTTAATTACCTTTGTTCTTGGACGTGTAAATGTAACTGGTAAAGTAGTATAGTAGTAACTTGGCCTTGCAGATATTCAGTGGTAGAGAGGCAGCGGTAGCTTGGCATGTGAAGGCTACATTTCGCCTGTAGTGTAGTAGTATGCTTGGTCCTGGTTCGATAACATAGTGTCTACTATTTTCCAAAACATATTTATTTTATAGTGACTGACTTGACTGTCCATTTCGAACCCCAGTTCACTCAGCCTACCTAATGAGTGTTATTGTAGATATTGAGAGACGAATGTAGACTACTAGAGCACTGTCGAGTCGAGAATCTTGTCAGAACCGAGACACTGAGAATGCAGAGGACAGTCAGTTTCATAACAGAATAAAGACTGAAGATACCACAGCCACTGCGGCACATGGAATTCTGCCTAACCAGCAGCTTTGATCAGCTATGCCAAGAGGAGAACATTTTAAAATTACTTTTATTTCAAGAGTGCCTGGCATTCTGCACGGATCAAACAAGGAAATGAAAGACGCTCGTCCGTCGAGCCAAAACGAGCTTCACCCCAGATAGCAGAGCTGCTCAGCGGCTTCACCTGCCGCTGACTGTCGTCTCCTCACACAGCCCAGACGTTATTCTCCCGTCCGGCAACACTACAACTGCCAGTTGAAATCAAACCATTTTCAGCGTCAAACCAGCAGACTAATCCTTCTACCATTACCCATATCAACCATGTCCCTGTGTCCTCAGTGTCCTTTTCTCATAAATCCTAATATCGCTGCCTACACTATCATTTTATACATTATACAATTATATTCCTGTGGTATATACATTATCTGACAGTTCTTTTAAGTTTATTCAAGTGGTTTATTCACATTTTCTCAAGTACGATATCTGCCATTTGCAAGTATTAATAGTAATTCATACATTGGAATTATTCGTTGATCTCGCTCATATAGTAGCACATACAGGTATACAGTAAAACAGTCACAAATATAATATAAATAAATATCATAAATAGAACAACAATTAAAAGTGCAGAGTGGTAAGATTATAATAAAACTACAGTCATAAATGCTAAAGTGTTAAAAACAGCAGTCAGATAAAAGCTATTATTGATCCTGGTAGTGGAGGTGCTGCTGTCCTTCCTCCACACAGTAAGCCTGCCCGACTGTCCTGTACCTCCCTCTGGATGGCAGCGGTGGCAGAGTAGAGAGAGAAACCGATGAAGTGTGTAAGACATGCTGGTGGCTGGTAGCGGAGTCGAGTAGAGAGGAGAGAGAGATCTTGGATCCACAGAGCGATAGCCGTACAGAATATTCCCTTTACTCAATATCTGACGGTCCATAGACTAGAGGGAAAGAGAGATGGTGAGAGACTGGTCCGTTCAGAGAACAGGGGGGAAACAGGCTCACGGGATCTCCTCAATCTGTCCTTACAACATTATGCGTTTCCAACCAGTAGCGGGGTAAGTCTGGGTGAAAATGATAGTGTCAACAAATCAGATGCCTGTCGCCGCGGAGTGTAGGTAGTGTAGGTGCAGGTGGCTGCGCAGTGTGTGGAGTCGCACCGGTTGCACATTGTGAGTAGTTGGGGTGGCAGCGGAGTGCGCGTAATGTGGGTGCCGTGTAGAGCGCGTAGTTGGGGCGGCCTTCTGACACTGAGGAAGTGAAAGACTCTCGGCCGAAGAGCCTTAAAGAGCTAAAGCCCATATAGCGGAGGTGTTCGGCGGCTTCACTGGCAGTGCTCCCGATACGCTCACAGCCCAGCCGTTCTCCTCCTGACCGACACCACTACAGCTGCTACTCGGAGTTATTAAGCCGCTTTTTCATCGTCAAACCAGCAGACTAATCCAACTACCATAACCATGTCCCTGTGTCCTCTGTTCCCTTTTCATAAATACCATCAAATATACACAATATCATTATATACATTATACTATCGTTATATTTCTGTGGTACAGAAATTATCTGACAGTTCCAAACTCAATCAGAAGCTTTTCTACGTTTTTTCAAGTAGTTTAATCCATTTTATTCAAGTAGTATATTTGCCATTTGCAAGTATCTATTAAAAGTACTACATTGGAATGACTCGTTGGAGCTCTCTCACATATATTAGGCCTACATAGCACACAGAGGTATACAGTAAAACAGTGTTTTTTTCTCCTTTATTTAACAAGGTAGGCCAGTTGAGAACAAGTTCTCATTTACAACTGCGACGTGGCCAAGATAAAGCAAAGTAGTGCGACAAAAAGAAAAACACCGAGTTACACATGGAATAAACAAACTTACTGTCAATAACACAATCGAAAATCTGTATACAGTGCGTGCAAATTAAGTAAGGAGGTAAGACAATAAATAGACCACAGTGGCGAAGTAATTACAATTTAGCAATTAACACTGGAGAGCTGGATTTGCAGATAAGGATGTGCAAGTAGAAATACTGGTGTGCAAAAGAGCATTACATGTATTTATTTTTATATTGGGATGAGGTGGGTAGTTGGTTGGATGTTCTATTTACAGATGGGCTGTGTACAGCTGCAGCGATCGGTCAGCTGCTCTGACAGCCGATGCTTGAAGTTAGTGAGGGAGATATACGTCTCCAACTTCAGTGATTTTTGCAATTCGTTCCAGTCAAATGGAACAAATAAAAAATATGACATGTAGAACAACAATAAAAACACTACAGTCATCAATGCTAATAGCAACAGTCAGATAAAAGCTTTACTTGAATGTGGTAGTGAAGGTGCTCCTGTCCTTCCTCCAGCCAGTAAACTTACCCGGACGGTCCTGTACCTCTGCCTACCCTACGGTCTCATACCTCCACAAAGTAGGTTTGTGTTGGTTGACCAGTTCAGGTCAGGACCCACTGGGCACACACGTTTCCACGTCATTTCAATTAAATTATATTGAGCCAACTTGAAATAGAAGTTGAATTGACCTCTGTACCCCGTGTGGAGAGATGTTGATGGCCTGGAATTTAAAACAGTAAATCACGAACAATATATCCGAGTTCCCGGTTGTTCTAAATGTGGCATTAAAACATTCACCAACTCCACCTCAGTGCCACCTTTGCTGACAGCAATGTGATTATCTCCTGCTTCCTGAAATCCTCTATGACGTCCTTTCTTTTCTTTGTGTTCAGATTCAGGTTGTTTCCACTGCACCTCTGTCACGTTCCTGACCTATTTCTGTTAGTTTGTTGTATGTGTTAGTTGGTCAGGACGTGAGTTTGGGTGGGCATTCTATGTTTTCTGTTTCTATGTTGGTTTATGGGTTGCCTGGTATGGCTCTTAATTAGAGGCAGGTGTTTGGCGTTCCTCTAATTAAGAGTCATATTTAGGTAGGTTGTTTCACAGTGTTCGTTGTGGGTGGTTGTCTCCTGTGTCTGTGTTTGTCGCACCATACGGGACTGTTCGGTTTGTTTTGTTATTCGTCATTTTTATGTGTAGGCTATTTTCCCTGGTCGTGCGTTCTTCGTGTTTATGTGAGTTCGTCGTCCAGGTCTGTCTACACCGTTTGTTGTTTTGTTAGTTTAGTCAAGTTCGTGTTTTCTTTAATAAATCATGTCTTCAAACTCCGCTGCATTTTGGTTCAATCCCTGCTCCTCCTCATCGGATGAAGAGGAGGAGGAAAACCGTTACAGAACCACCCACCGATCCAGAACCAAGCGGCGTGAAGTCGAGCAGTGGCCTGCTACACAGGAATCATGGACTTGGGAGGAAGTATTGGAGGGTAAAGGACACTGGGCTCACATTGGGGAATATCGCCGCGCTCGTGAGGAGATGGAGGCAGCGAGAGCCCAAGAGCGGTGGTATGAGGAGGCAGCAAGGAGACGTGGCTGGAAGCCCGAGAGGAGACCCCAAAAATTTATTGGGGGGGGGCTAAGAGGTAGTGGGCCGAGGGCAGGTAGGAGACCTGCGCCCACTTCCCAGGCTTACCGTGGAGAGCGGGAGTACGGGCAGACATCGTGTTACGCAGTAGAGCGCATGATGTCTCCTGTACGTATGCATAGCCCAGTGCGGGTTATTCCACTTCCCCGCACTGGTAGGGCTAGATTGGGCATTGAGCCAGGTGTCATGAGGCCGGCTCAACGCGTCTGGTCTCCAGTGCGTCTCCTCGGGCCGGCTTACATGGCACCAGCCTTACGCATGGTGTCCCCGGTTCGCCTACATAGCCCGGTGCGGGTTATTCCACCTCCCCGCACTGGTCGGGCGACGGGGAGCATTCAACCAGGTAAGGTTGGGCAGGCTCAATGCTCAAGAGAGCCAGTACGCCTGCACGGTCCGGTATTTCCGGTGCTACCTCTCCGCCCCAGCCCAGTACCACCAGTGCCTACACCACGCACCAGGCTTCCAGTGCGTTTTCAGAGCCCTGTTCCTCCTCCACGCACTCTCCCTATGGTGCGTGTCTCCAGCCCAGTGCCTCCAGTTCCGGCACCGCGCACTAAGCCACCTGTGCGTCTCCTAAGTCCTGTGCACACTGTTGTTTCTCCCCGCACTCGTCCTGAGGTGCGTGCCCTCAGTCCGGTACCACGCACCAGGCCTATAGTGCGCTTCGAGAGGTCAGTGTGCCCTGTCCCTGCTCCCCGCACTAGGCTTGAAGTGCGTGTCCTCAGTCAGGTGCCTCCAGTTCCGGCACCACGCACCAAGCCTACAGTGCGTCTCAGCCGGCCAGAGTCTGCCGTCTGCCCAACGGCGCATGAACTGCCTGTCTGCCATGAGCCTGCAAAGCTGCCCGTCTGCCATGAGCCTACAGAGCCTTCCGCCAGACAGGAGCAGCCAAAGCCTTCCGCCAGACAGGAGCAGTCTGAGCCATCCGTCTCCGCAGCGCCATCTGAGCCATCCGTCTCCCCAGCGCCGTCTGAGCCATCCGTCTCCCCAGCGCCGTCTGAGCCATCCGTCTGTCCCGAGCCATTAGAGCCGCCCGTCTGTCCCGAGCCGTCAGAGCCGATAGTCAGTCAGGATCTGCCAGAGCCGCCAACCAGACAGGATCTGCCAGAGCCGCCAACCAGACAGGATCTGCCAGAGCCGCCAACCAGACAGGATCTGCCAGAGCCGTCAGTGAGCCATGAGCGTCCAGAGCCGTCAGTGAGCCATGAGCGTCCAGAGCCGTCAGTGAGCCATGAGCGTCCAGAGCCGTCAGCCAGCCGTGAGCGTCCAGAGCCGTCAGCCAGCCATGAGCGTCCAGAGCCGTCAGCCAGCCATGAGCGTCCAGAGCCGTCAGCCAGCCATGAGCGTCCAGAGCCGTCAGCCAGCCATGAGCGTCCAGAGCCGTCAGCCTGTCATGAGCTGTCCCTCAGCCCAGAGCGGCTATTTATTCAGAACTGCCCCTCAGTCCAGAGCTGTCTCTCTGTCCGGAGCTGCCTTTCAGTCCGGAGTTGCCCCTCTATCCTGAGTTACCTCTCTATCCTGAGTTACCTCGCTATCCTGATCTATCCCTCTGTCCTGAGCTATCCCTCTGTCCTGAGCTATCCCTCTGTCCCGGTGCTGCCCCTGGTGTCGATGTTACCAAAAGGAGTTAGTGGATGTAAGATGAGGGTGGTCATTCATAGGGGGAAATGTAAGCTGGGATTGACTATGGTGGGGTGGGGACCTCGCCCGGAGCCTGAGCCACCACCGTGGTCAGATGCCCACCCAGACCCTCCCCTAGACTTTGTGCTGGTGCGCCCGGAGTTCGCACCTTATGGGGGGGGTTATGTCACGTTCCTGACCTATTTCTGTTAGTTTGTTGTATGTGTTAGTTGGTCAGGACGTGAGTTTGGGTGGGCATTCTATGTTTTCTGTTTCTATGTTGGTTTATGGGTTGCCTGGTATGGCTCTTAATTAGAGGCAGGTGTTTGGCGTTCCTCTAATTAAGAGTCATATTTAGGTAGGTTGTTTCACAGTGTTCGTTGTGGGTGGTTGTCTCCTGTGTCTGTGTTTGTCGCACCATACGGGACTGTTCGGTTTGTTTTGTTATTCGTCATTTTTATGTGTAGGCTATTTTCCCTGGTCGTGCGTTCTTCGTGTTTATGTGAGTTCGTCGTCCAGGTCTGTCTACACCGTTTGTTGTTTTGTTAGTTTAGTCAAGTTCGTGTTTTCTTTAATAAATCATGTCTTCAAACTCCGCTGCATTTTGGTTCAATCCCTGCTCCTCCTCATCGGATGAAGAGGAGGAGGAAAACCGTTACAACCTCGCTGTTAGACATTGCACTGTTTGTCTGTCTATAGATAGTGATAGTGAAGAACCCTATGAAGTTATTAGTCTCACAATGGATTTCTAGGAGCCTCTTATATTATAGTGCTATGATCATACAAACCAACAGCCTCCTTAATATCTAAACATATTATTTGAAAGACTGAGAATGGAGCGTTCTGCATGAAATATGTACTTTATTATTGTCAATGACATGGCACACAGCCATTGGTTGATGCAAATGTGGCGTGTGGAATGTAGACGTCCTCCTACGAATTCAGTGGGCTGGGCTGCAGAGTAACTCAGCAGTGGCAGGCAGCGACTACAGAGTAGAGCGTGTCATGCCAGTGTTTGTTCCTGAGGAGAGGTGTTTTCTTGGTCTTGGATCCACAGAGTGACAGCAGAATGTTCCATTTATTCTATGGTTCTTTCCTTCCCTTCTTATTTCTGCCACCATGGCATGATCCAGAGCAGGGGGGTGTAACTGGGTCATTCAAAATCACTGTTATAGTGATAGGATGAGACACGGAGGATTTTGCAACAAGTGCAAGTAGAAAAACAGTCATTACACTTTTCCCCTTCATAATCAAGGCAGCTCTCAAACCCTCAATCTGGCTTCAGTGTACTTTGTTGTTGCTTGGAAGCTTCCTTCTGATTTATTTTCACTCAGCAAACACGTTGTTATATAGATAACATCTTCGGGAAGATGGTGACTCCTCCCCCTTGTCCGAAAATGTTCTGCTCCTTACCTTACCAAGGTTTATACTGCTGCTGTTTTTGTTCAAGAGTTCTGGATGCAATATGTTTTATTTTCTTATAAGAACATTACATTACACACTAATACGTTTCACAAATATAATGTAAAAGAATGTAGTTGATTAACTTTGTATTTTTCGGGGACTGGGCCGGGAATTGGGGATCGGGGACACGCTCACAGCCCAGTTCTCTTGACCGGCAACACTACAGATTCTAGTCGGACTACAGATTCTAGTCGGAGGCAAGACGCTTTTTCATGGTCAAACCAGCAGACTAATCCAACTACCATAACCATGTCCCTGTGTCCTCTGTTCCCTTTTCTTAAATACCATCATACATACACAATATCATTATATACATTATACTATCGTTATATTTCTGTGGTACAGAAATTATCTGACAGTTCCAACTCAATCAGAAGCTTTTCTACGTTTTTTCAAGTAGTTTAATCCATTTTATTCAAGTAGTATATTTTCCATTTGCAAGTACCTATTAAAAGTACTACATTGGAATGATTCGTTGGAGCTCTCTCACATACAGTAGGTCTACATTCTTCCAATGAAGAATTCCAATGTATTACTTTTAATACTTGCAAATGGAAAAATACTACTTGAATAAACTTATTTCATAAACTCCTTGAATAAATGTAGAATTTTTTTTATTTGAGTTTGACACTGTCAGATCATTTATGTACCACAGAAATATAACGATAGTATAATGTATATAATGATATTGTGTTTATATGATGATATGATGATATTTAGGAAAAGGGAACAGAGGACACAGGGACATGGTTATTTGTGGTAGTTGGATTAGTCTGCTGGTTTGACGATGAAAAAGCGTCTTGCCTCCGACTAGAATCTCTAGTGTTGCCGGTCAGGAGAACGGCTCGGCTGTGAAGGTATCCCGGAACTCCAATTTCTGGCCCACGAAAAAAACAAAGTTCATTAACTACATTATTTACGTTATATTTGTGAAACGTATTAGTGTGTAATGTAAGAAAATAAAAAATATTGCATACAGAACTTGAACAAAAACAGCAGCAGTATAAACCTTGGTAAGGTAAGGAGCAGTCCATTTTCGGATAAGGGAGTTGAGTCACCATCATCCCGAAGATCTTCCCTAAAGTGAGATTTCTGTCTGCATAAAAGTGTGAGTAACAGCTGCAAACCGCCAAGCAACAACAAAGTTTCCTGAAGCCGAATTGAGGGCGTGAGCACTGCCAGAGAGAACTGCGTCGATTATGAAGGCGGGACGAGTCATCACCTTTTTCCTGTTTGCACTTGTTGCAAAATACTCCTTGTCTGATCCTATACATTTACCAGTGATGTTGAATGACAGGATCAAACTTCCCTTCCCTGGATCATGTCATGGTGGTGTCTACGAGTGGAAGCATTGTCAGGATCCTGACGGGAGCTTCTGTAATAAGACAGTTGCTACATTTGACGGAAATAATTTAATCCCAGGAGAGGGTTACGAGAACAGGGTTGATCTCCAGAAAGGAAACCTCTCTCTCACCATCTCCCCAGCTGAGTACAATGACATGGGGCAGTATGAGTGTTTCTGCAACAACAACAGTTTACAAGATGTAAAACTAGAAGTCTTGGTCGCCACTGAAATATCTGCCCATGTTGGAGGAAATGTCACACTTGCCTGCCATGGCTTAACTAAAAAATGGACAAAGGACAGTGAGATATATATCCAATGGATGAAAGATGGACAGAATGTGTTTACCATCAGGGCAGGGACTATAACCTATGGCTCTTGGTATAAAGACAGGGTATTTGTGTCCATGGATGGTTTCCGAAAGGGACATATTTACTTATTCTTCACCAACCTACGCCGTTCTGATCAGGGGACATACCTGTGTTTCTTCGGCCCTGACCACCAGAGAGGAAATCCAGGAGCTTTCTCTCTCACTGTCACTCTCGGAGAGAAGCACGAGGACGACACAGGAATGCCAACAAGGGTGGTGGTGGTGTTGGTGTTGTTGGTGGTGGTGGTTGTTTTGGTGATCATCCTAGTTGCTGTTTTCTGTTTTCTTGGAGGTAGATTGAAAGAAAGAAGGCCTGCTTGGTTTAAAGAGAGGTGTTCAAGATCTCAATTCAGTCCCTGTCCAGAAGGGGAACAGGGAGGGGAGCATCTCTCTGTCACTATAAGTGAAAGTGAATCAGAGACAGAAGAAGACAGGATTGGGACAAGGACATGTTTTGTCCCCTATGCACCTGCCTGTATCATCAGAGCCCTATCAGGACCTCCCTCTACCCCAGGCCTTGTTACCAAGACTACTGATGGACCTCCCTCTACCCCAGGCCTTTTTACCAAGACTACTGATGGACCTCCCTCTACCCCAGGCCTTGTTACCAAGACTACTGATGGACCTCCCTCTACCCCAGGCCTTGTTACCAATGGTACTAATGGACCTCCCTCTACCCCAGGCCTTGTTACCAATGGTACTGTTTGACCTCCCTCTACTCCAGGCCTTGTTACCAATGGTACTGATGGACCTCCCTCTATCCCAGGCCTTGTTACCAATGGTACTGATGGACCTCCCTCTACCCCAGGCCTTGTTACCAAGGCTACTGCTGGACCTCCCTCTGTCTATTTCATTAGTGTTTACTGTCTCCAATTTGTTTAATAAAATGTAAACATAAACTTTTTGGTACTTGAATGTGTTTTGTACATTATCAATACATTTTCAACATTAAATGATGGATACATACCTCAAATGTTATTCTACAAGATCCAGACACAAAACATCTGAATCAATGGTTAAACTACATGGTTTACAATATGTGATGATGGATCCTGTAGGAAGGTTCTGTGATAAGACAGTTGCTACATTTGACGGTAATAATTTAATCCCAGGAGAGGGTTATGAGAACAGGGTTGATCTCCAGAAAGGAAACTTCTCTCTCACCATCTCCCCAGCTGAGTACAATGACATGGGGTGGTATGAGTGTGTCTGCAACAACAAGGGTTTACAAGATGTAAAACTAGAAGTCTTGGTCGCCACTGAAATATCTGCCCATGTTGGAGGAAATGTCACACTTGCCTTCCATGGCTTAACTAAAAAATTTACAAAGGACAGTGAATATATGAAATGGATGAAAGATGGACAGAATGTGTTTACCATCAGGGCAGGGATTATAACCTATGGCTCTGGGTATAAAGACAGGGTATTTGTGTCCATGGATGGTTACCGAAAGGGACATATTTACTTATTCCTCACCGACCTACGCCTTTCTGATCAGGGGACATACCTGTGTTTCATCGGCCCTGACCACCAGAGAGGAAATCCAGGAGCTTTCTCTCTCACTGTCACTCCTGAAGAGAAGCACTGCGACGACACAGGAAGGCCAACATGGGTGTTGGTGGTGGTGGTGGTGGTGGTTGTTTTGGTGACCATCCTAGTTGCTGTTTTCTATTTTCTTGGAGGTAGATTGAAAGAAACAATGGCTGATTGGTTTAAAGAGAGGTGTTCAAGATCTCAATTCAGTCCCTGTCCAGAAGGGGAACAGGGAGGGGAGCATCTCTCTGTCACTATAAGTGAAAGTGAATCAGAGACAGAAGAAGAAAGGATTGGGACAATGACATGTTTTGTCCCCTATGCACCTGCTTGTATCATCAGAGCCCTGTCAGAACCTCCCTCTACCGCAGGCCTTGTTACCAAGACTACGGATGGACCTCCCTCTACCCCAGGCCTTTTTACCAAGACTACTGATGGACCTCCCTCTACCACAGGCCTTGTTACCAAGACTACTGATGGACCTCCCTCTGCCACAGGCCTTGTTACCAATGGTACTGATGGACCTCTCTCTACCGCAGGCCTTGTTACCAATGGTACTGATGGACCTCCCTCTATCCCAGGCCTTGTTACCAAGATTACTGATGGACCTCCCTCTACCCCAGGCCTTGTTACCAATGGTACTGATGGACCTCCCTCTACCCCAGGCCTTGTTACCAATGGTACTGATTGACCTCCCTCTACCCCAGGCCTTGTTACCAATGGTACTAATGGACCTCCCTCTACCCCAGGCCTTGTTACCAATGGTACTAATGGATCTCCCTCTACCCCAGGCCTTGTTACCAAGGCTACTGATGGACCTCCCTCTAATGTCTATTTCAGGAGTGTTTACTGTCTCCAATTTGTTTAATAAAATGTTAAACTTTAACTTTTGGTAGTTGAATATGTTTTGTACATTATCAATACATTTTCAACATTATATGATGGATACGTACCTCAAATGTTATTCTACAAGATACAGACACAAAACATCTGAATCAATCGTTAAACTGCATGGTTTACAATATGTGATGATGGATACTGTATACCTCTGTGTGCTATGTAGGTCCACCATGATGGATGCAATGATTGACAAAGCAAAAGAACATAACATCATATTAGAAATAATCTTTGTAGAATGTGGTTTCTATATTTTGTATCTATTGTAGCCTCACTATTCATAACAATGTTTTAAATGCAGCTAAGCTGCATGATGGCAACTACACAGAAAGAATGTGTTAATAAAATACAGCAAACCTTTTTTTATCTTTTGTTCAAATGCACACAATCATGGTGTAACGGCTTTCCTCCTCCTCTTCATCCGAAGAGGAGGAACAGGGATTTGACCAAAACGCAGCGTGTGAATATGACATAATGAATTTATTTAAAGACGAAGACGAACACGAAAAACACTTGGAAAATTACAAAACAAATAAACGATGTAGACAGACCTGAACGACGAACTCACATGAAACACGAAGAACGCATGAACACGAAAACTGCCTACATAAAACGAACGAACAAACAAAACCGAAACAGTCCCATGTGGCGCAACGACATACACAGACACAGGAGACAACCACCCACAACAAACAATGTGAAACAACCTACCTTAATATGACTCTCAATTAGAGGAAACGCCAAACACCTGCCTCTAATTGAGAGCCATACCAGGCAACCCTTAAACAAACATAGAAACAGAAAACATAGACTGCCCACCCAAACTCACGTCCTGACCAACTAACACATACAAAACTAACAGAAAACAGGTCAGGAACGTGACACATGGTGCTACTATGTAGTGAAGACGTGGATGTAGATTAAGGCAGACCCCCGCACCTCTCTGATTCAGAGGGTTAAATGTGGAAGACACATTTCAATACATTCAGTTGGACAACTGACTAGGTCTCCCCCTTTCCCTTTTCCCTTTAGTTCATATTCATATACAGGATAACTCTACACAACTACAAGTGACTAGGTCTCCCCCTTTCCCTTTTCCCTTTAGTTCATATTCATATACAGGATAACTGTAACGGCAGTCGTAATCCTCTTCCTCGGACGAGGAGAGGCGAGAAGGATCGGACCAATACGCAGAGTGGCTAGTTTCCATAGTGATTTAATAATTAACAAAAACAATATGCGATACAAAATAACTACCGTGACAGTCCTGTGTGGCGAAACACTGACACAAGAACAAACACCCACAAACACACACGTGAACCCCGTTCACGTGTGTGAGCCGTCCAGCCAGGATCCGTCCAGCTAAGTATGATTCTCAATCAGGGACAACGATTGACAGCTGCCTCTGATTGAGAATCATACCAGGCCGAACACAAAACCCCAACATAGAAAATAACACATAGACAACCCACCCCAACTCACGCCCTGACCAACTAAATAAATACAAGAAAAAGAAAAAACAGGTCAGGAACGTGACATAACCCCCCCCCCCCCTTAAGGTGCGAACTCCGGGCGCACCAGCATAAAGTCTAGGGGAGGGTCTGGGTGGGCGTCTGTCCACGGTGGCGGCTCTGCCGCTGGTCGTGGTCCCCACCGCACCATAGTCAAACCCCGCTTCCTTGGCCTCCTTCCAATGGCCACCCTCCATATAAACCCCATTGGATTAAGGGGCAGCTCCGGACTGAGGGGCAGCTCCGGACTGAGGGGCAGCTCCGGACTGAGGGGCAGCACCGGACTGAGGGGCAGCACCGGACTGAGGGGCAGCACCGGACTGAGGGGCAGCACCGGACTGAGGGGCGGATCCTGGCTGGCTGGTTCTGGCGGATCCTGGCTGGCTGGCTCTGGCGGATCCTGGCTGGCTGGCTCTGGCGGATCCTGGCTGGCTGGCTCTGGCGGATCCTGGCTGGCCGGCTCTGGCGGATCCTGGCTGGCCGGCTCTGGCGGATCCTGGCTGGACGGCTCTGGCGGATCCTGGCTGGACGGCTCTGGCTGGTCCTGGCTGGACGGCTCTGGCTGGTCCTGGCTGGACGGCTCTGGCTGATCCTGTCTGGCGGAAGGCTCTGGCTGATCCTGTCTGGCGGAAGGCTCTAGCGGCTCCTGTCTGGCGGAAGGCTCTAGCGGCTCCTGTCTGGTGGACGGCTCTAGCGGCTCCTGTCTAGCAGACGGCTCTGAAGGCTCAGGACAGACGGGCGGCTTTGAAGACTCAGTACAGACGGGCGGCTTTGAAGGCTCGGGACAGACAGACAGCGCTGGGCAGGCAGGCAGCTCAGACAGCGCTGGGCAGGCAGACAGTTCAGACAGCGCTGGGCAGACAGACAGTTCAGACAGCGCTGGGCAGGCAGGCAGCTCAGACAGCGCTGGGCAGGCAGACAGTTCAGACAGCGCTGGGCAGGCAGGCAGCTCAGACAGCGCTGGGCAGGCAGGCAGCTCAGACAGCGCTGGGCAGGCAGGCAGCTCAGACAGCGCTGGGCAGGCAGGCAGCTCAGACAGCGCTGGGCAGGCAGGCAGGTCAGACAGCGCTGGGCAGGCAGACAGTTCAGACACTGGCTGCGCTGGAGGGGAGGAAGGCTCTGACAGCGCCGGACAGGTGGGAGCAACTGGAGAGAGAAGACGGAGAGACAGTCTGGTGCGGGGAGCTGCCACCGGAGGGCTGGTACGTGGAGGTGGCACCGGAAAAACCGGACCGTGAAGGAGGACACGCGCTCTTGAGCACCGAGCCTGCCCAACCTTACCAGGTTGAATGGTCCCCGTAGCACTGCCAGTGCGGCGAGGTGGAATAGCCCGCACTGGGCTATGCTGGCGAACCGGGGACACCATTTGTAAGGCTGGTGCCATGTATGCCGGCCCGAGGAGACGCACTGGAGACCAGATGTGTTGAGCCGGCTTCATGGCACCTGGCTCGATGCCCACTCAAGCCCGGCCGATACGTGGAACTGGAATGTACTGCACCGGGCTAAGCACACGTACAGGAGACTCTGTGCGCTCTTCAGCACAACACGGTGTCTGCCCGTACTCTCGCTCTCCACGGTAAGCCCGGGAAGTTGGCGCAGGTCTCCTACCTGACTTCGACACTCCCCTTTAGCCTCCCCCCAATACATTTTTGGGTGAGCCTCTCAGGCTTCCAGACGCTCTGCCTTGCTAGCGCCTCATAATGCTGCCTCTCCGCTTTTGCTGCCTCCAGCGCCGCTTTGGGGCGGCGACACTCCTCTTGCTCTGCCCAGGGTCCTTTACCGTCCAGAATTTCCTCCCATGTCCAGGAGGAGAACGGTCTGTCAGGAGGAGAACTGCTGGGCTGTGGGCGTACCGGGAGCACTGCCAGTGAAGCCGCCGAACACCTCCGCTATATGGGCTTTAGCTCTTTAAGGCTCTTCGGCCGAGAGTCTTTCACTTCCTCAGTGTCAGAAGGCTGCCCCAACTACGCTCTCTACACTACACCCACATTACGCGCACTCCGCTGCCACCCCAACTACTCACAATGTGCAACCGGTGCGACTCCACACACTGCGCAGCCACCTACACCTCCACTACCTACACTCCGCAGCGACAGGCATCTGATTTGTTGACACTATCATTTTCACCCAGACTTACCCCGCTACTGGTTGGAAACGCATAATGTTGTAAGGAGATATGGAGGAGATCCCTTGAGCATGTTTTCCCCATGTTCTCTGAACGGACCAGTCTCTCACACCTCTCCTTCTTTTTAGTCTATGGACCGTCAGATATTGAGTAAAGGGAATATTCTGTACGGCTTTCGCTCTGTGGATCCAAGATCTCTCTCTCCTCTCTACTCGACTCCGCTACCAGCCACCAGCATGACTTACACACTTCATCGGTTTCTCTCTCTACTCTGCCACCGCTGCCATCCAGAGGGAGGTACAGGACAGTCGGACAGGCTTACTGTGTGGAGGAAGGACAGCAGCACCTCCACTACCAGGTTCAAGAATAGCTTTTATCTGACTGCAGTTTTTAACACTTTAGCATTTATTACTGTAGTGTTATTATAATCTTACCCCTCTGCAATTTTAATTGTTGTTCATGACTTCTTTACTGTATACCTGTATGTGCTATGTACTATTTGAGAGAGATCTCCGACGAAGAAATCCAGTGTATGTATTACTGTTAATACTCGCAAATGGGAAATATACTACTTGAATAAAATTGAATTAACTACTAGAACAAACTTAAAATAACTTTCAGATAATTAATGTACCACAGGAATATAATGATATAATGTATAAAATGATAGTGTAGGCAGCGATATTATGATTTATGAGAAAAGGACACTGAGGACATGGTTGATATGGGTAATGGTAGAAGGATTAGTCTGCTGGTTTGACGCTGAAAATGGTTTGATTTCAACTGGCAGTTGTAGTGTTGCCAGACGGGAGAAAAACGTCTGGGCTGTGTGAGGAGACGACAGTCAGCGGCAGGTGAAGCCGCTGAGCAGCTCTGCTATCTGGGGTGAAGCTCGTTTTGGCTCGACGGACGAGCGTCTTTCACTTCCTTGTTTGATCCGTGCAGAATGCCCAGCAGTCTTGAAATAAAAGTACTTTTAAAATGTTCTGCTCTTGGCATAGCTTACCAAAGCTGCTATCGTGGCTGGTTAGGCAGAATTCCATGTGCCGCAGTGGCTGTGGTATCTTCAGTCTTTATTATGTTATGAAACTGACGTCCTCTGCATTCTCAGTGTCTCGGTTCTGACAAGATTCTCGACTCGACAGTGCTCTAGTAGTCTACAGTCGTCTCTCAATATCTACAATAACACTCATTAGGTAGGCTGAGTGAACTGGGGTTCGAAATGGACAGTCAAGTCAGTCACTATAAAATAAATATGTTTTAGAAAATAGTAGACACTATGTTATCTAACCAGGACCAAGCATACTACTACACTACAGGCGAAATGTAGCCTTCACATGCCAAGCTACCGCTGCCTCTCTACCACTGAATATCTGCAAGGCCAAGTTACTACTATACTACTTTACCAGTTACATTTACACGTCCAAGAACAAAGGTAATTAACTACATTCATTTACGTTATATTTGTGAAACGTATTAGTGTCTAATGTAATGTTCTTATAAGAAAATAAAACATATTGCATCCAGAACTCTTGAACAAAAACAGCAGCAGTATAAACCTTGGTAAGGTAAGGAGCAGAACATTTTCGGATAAGGGGGAGGAGTCACCATCTTCCCGAAGATGTTATCTATATAACAACGTGTTTGCTGAGTGAAAATAAATCAGAAGGAAGCTTCCAAGCAACAACAAAGTACACTGAAGCCAGATTGAGGGTTTGAGAGCTGCCTTGATTATGAAGGGGAAAAGTGTAATGACTGTTTTTCTACTTGCACTTGTTTCAAAACACTCCTTGTCTCATCCTATCAATGTAACAGTGATGTTGAATCACCCAGTTACACCCCCCTGCTCTGGATCATGCCATGGTGTTGTCATCGAGTTGAGGCGTTATCAGGAAGCTCAATCAGGGTCCATCATCACGAAGATGGTTGCTAAACTTGACGGAGATAATTTAACCACAGGTGAGGGATTTTTTAAGAAGAGGTTTGAAAACAATGATGGAAAATTCTCTCTAACCATCTCCTCAGCTGAGTACAATGACATGGGGTTGTACGAGTGTGTCTGTGGCGAGTACAAACAGCATGTAAATCTACAAGTTTTGGTCCCCACTGAAATATCTGCCCATGTTGGAGATAATGTCACACTTGCCTGCCATGGCTCAACTAAAAAACAGACTAAGGACAGGGAGATATATATCCAATGGATGAAAGATGGACAGAATGTGTCTACCGTCAAGGCAGGGAATGTAACCTATGGCCCTGGCTTTAAGGACAGGGTTTCTGTGTCCATGGATGGTTACCGACAGGGAGACCTTTCCCTCAACCTCAACGACCTACACCTTTCTGATCAGGGGACATACCTGTGCATCTTCGGCCCTGACCACCAGAGAGGAACTCCAGAAGCTGTCATTCTCACTATCACTCCCAAAGAGAAGCACTGCGATGACACAGGAAGGCCAACAATAGTGGAGGTGGTGTTAGTTGTTTTGGTGATCATCCTAGTTGCTGTTATTTTCTATTTTCTTGGAGGTAGATTGAAAGAAACAATGGCTGATTGTTTTAAAGAGAGGTGTTCAAGATCTCAGTTCAGTCCCTGTCCAGAAGGGGAACAGTGAGGGGAGCATCTCTCTGTCACTATAAGTGAAAGTGAATCAGAGACAGAAGAAGACAGGATTGGGACAAGGACATGTTTTGTCCCCTATGCACCGGCCTGTATCATCAGAGATCAGTTAGAACCTCGCTCTATCCCAGGCCTTGTTACCAAGACTACTGATGGACCTCCCGCTACCCCAGGCCTTGTTACCAAGGCTACTGATGGACCTCCCTCTACCCCAGGCCTTGTTACCAAGACTACTGATGGACCTCCCGCTACCCCAGGCCTTGTTACCAAGGCTACTGATGGACCTCCCTCTAATGTCTATTTCAGGAGTGTTTACTGTCTCCAATTTGTTTAATAAAATGTCAACTTAAACGTTTTGGTAGTTGAATGTGTTTTGTACATTATCAATACATTTTCAACATTAAATGATGGATACATACCTCAAATGTTATTCTACAAGATCCAGACCCAAAACATCTGATTCAATCGTTAAACTACATGGTTTACAATATGTGAAGATGGATACTGTATACCTCTGTGTGCTATGTAGGCCTAATATATGTGAGAGAGCTCCAACGAATCATTCCAATGTAGTACTTTTAATAGATACTTGCAAATGGAAAATATACTACTTGAATAAAATGGATTAAACTACTTGAAAAAACGTAGAAAAGCTTCTGATTGAGTTTGGAACTGTCAGATAATTTCTGTTACACAGAAATATAACGATAGTATAATGTATATAATGATATTGTGTATATATGATGGTATTTAAGAAAAGGGAACAGAGGACACAGAGACATGGTTATGGTAGTTGGATTAGTCTGCTGGTTTGACGATGAAAAAGCGGCTTAATAACTCAGAGTAGCAGCTGTAGTGGTGTCGGTCAGGAGGAGAACTGCTGGGCTGTGAGCGTATCGGGAGCACTGCCAGTGAAGCCGCCGAACACCTCCGCTATATGGGCTTTTGCTCTCTAAGGCTCTTTGGCCGAGAGTCTTTCACTTCCTCAGTGTCAGAAGGCTGCCCCAACTACGCGCTCTACACGTCACCCACAGAAGGAGCCCTCCGCTGCCATCCCAACTACTCACAATGTGCAACCGGTGCGACTCCACACACTGCGCAGCCACCTGCACCTACACTACCTACACTCCGCGGCGACAGGCATCTGATTTGTTGACACTATCATTTTCACCCAGACTTACCCCGCTACTGGTTGGAAACGCATAATGTTGTAAGGAGATATGGAGGAGATCCCTTGAGCATGTTTTGCCCATGTTCTCTGAACGGACCAGTCTCTCACCATCTCTCTTTCCCTCTAGTCTATGGACCGTCAGATATTGAGTAAAGGGAATATTCTGTACGGCTATCGCTCTGTGGATCCAAGATCTCTCTCTCCTCTCTACTCGACTCCGCTACCAGCCACCAGCATGTCTTACACACTTCATCGGTTTCTCTCTCTCCTCTCTACTCGACTCCGCTACCAGCCACCAGCATGGCTTACACACTTCATCGGTTTCTCTCTCTACTCTGCCACGGCTGCCATCCAGAGGGAGGTACAGGACAGTCGGCCAGGCTTACTGTGTGGAGGAAGGACAGCAGCACCTCCACTACCAGGGTCAAGAATAGCTTTTATCTGACTGCAGTTTTTAACACTTTAGCATTTATGACTGTAGTTTTATTATAATCTTACCACTCTGCACTTTCAGTTGTTGTTATATTTATTTATATTATATTTGTGACTGTTTTACTGTATACCTGTATGTGCTACTATATGAGCGAGATCTCCAACGAATAATTCCAATGTATGAATTACTGTTAATACTTGCAAATGGCAAATATCGTACTTGAGAAAATTTGAATAAACCACTTGAATAAACTTAAAAGAACTGTCAGATAATGTATGTACCACAGGAATATAATGGTTTAATGTATAAAATGATAGTGTAGGCAGCGATATTATGATTTATGAGAAAAGGACACTGAGGACATGGTTGATATGGGTAATGGTAGAAGGATTAGTCTACTGGTTTGACGCTGAAAATGGTTTGATTTCAACTGGCAGTTGTAATGTTGCCGGACGGGAGAATAACGTCTGGGCTGTGTGAGGAGACGACAGTCAGCGGCAGGTGAAGCCGCTGAGCAGCTCTGCTATCTGGGGTGAAGCTCGTTTTGGCTCGACGGACGAGCGTCTTTCACTTCCTTGTTTAATCCGTCCAGAAGGTTCTGCTCTTGTCGTGGCATAGATGATCAGAGCTGCTATCGGCTGGTTAGGCAGAACTCCATGTGATGCGGTGGCTGTGGTATCTTCAGTCTTTATTCTGTTATGACTGTCATCTGCATTGTCAGAGTCTCGGTTAGTAGTCATAAAGTTATCTAACCAGGACCAAGCATACCAAGCGAAACGTAGCCTACACATGCCAAGCACCGCTGAATCTCTACCAGACCAAGTTATGACCATACTACTTTACCAGTTACATTTACACGTCCAATAACAGGGTTAATTAACTACATTCGTTTACATTATATTTGTGAAACGTATCAGTGTCTAATGTAACGTTCTTATTAAAAAAATATTGCTTGCATACAGAACTCTGGAACAAAAACAGCAGCAATCTAAACCTCGGTAAGGGGAGGAGCAGTCCATTCTCGGGAAACGTTAAGGAGGAGGAGTCTAGAGGCGAAAGAAGCCTATTTAGGTGACGTGCTGGCTAGCGGAGTAGAACGCTTTAAAAATTAAAGGAGAACCGCACACTAGGAGCTCAGAAGCAATAATTTAAGGGGGAGGAGTCACCATCTTACCCATTTATAAGTAAAATGTTTGCTGAGAAAGGACATTTATAAGTAAAATGTTTGCTGAGAAAGGAAGCGACAAGGAAGCTGCCAACACTAACAAAGTAGCCTGATGCCAGATTGAGTGTTTGAGCATTGCCCGAGAGAACTGCCTTGGCCCCCGAACCCCAGCAGGCCACAGGACTAAAACGGCCAACCCAGCCCCTGGTACGACAACAGCAACCCTTGCCCCCCCCTCCAGCCTCCAACAGACAGGCCCGACTCCTGGACACCAACAGCCAGCCTGGGCCCTCTGACCCCAACTTCCAGCCCGGCCCCCCCAAACCAAACGTCCAGCTTTGCTCACCGCTGTCCAGCATTCTACGATGAACTGTTTTTTGAAGACCTTTTTTATCGCTTTTTCACACAATGTGTTTTTCTACGTTGCTGAATCCTCTGTTCTTTCTACAATTACAGTCGTTTTGAATGAGTCTGTCACACTGCCCTTCTCTGGATCATGTCACGGTGATGTCGAATGGAAGCATCGCCATGAGAGTAAATCAGGTGTTACACACACCACGGTCGCTACACTGCACCAAGGAGATTTCACACCCGGAGTGGGCTTTGAGAACAGGGTTAAACTCGGGGGTGGAGACCTCCATCTCAACATCTCCTCTGTTCTATTTAATGACAACGGGTGGTTTGAGTGTCACTGCGGTAAGACTCAAGAAGATGTACAATTTGTAGTTTTAGTCCCCATTGTTGTAGGTAAACCTGCTTACATTGGATCTAATTTTCAACTCAACTTCTATGGATTAACAGAAAAACAAACTCCTGACAGTGAGGTACACGTCTGTTGTGAAAAGGATGGACAGACTGTGCTGAATGTCACGGCAGGGAATATATCTTATGGCCCTCGGTTTGAGAACTGGGATTCTGGGTCCAACGATGCTTACAGACAGGGACACATTTCTCTCTCTCTCACTGACCTACACCTTTCTGATCAGGGGACATACCTGTGCCTCTTTGGCCCTGAACACCAGAGAGGAAATCCAGAAGCTGTCACTCTCACTATCACTTCCATAGAGAAGCACTGCGACGACACAGGAAGGCCAACATTGGTGGTGATGGTGTTGGTGGTGTTGGTGTTGGTGGTGGTTGTTTTGGTGATCATCCTAGTTGCTGTTTTCTATTTTCTTGGAGGTAGATTGAAAGAAACAATGGCTGATTGGTTTAAAGAGAGGTGTTCAAGATCTCAATTCAGTCCCTGTCCAGAAGGGGAACAGGGAGGGGAGCATCTCTCTGTCACTATAAGTGAAAGTGAATCAGAGACAGAAGAAGACAGGATTGGGACAATGACATGTTTTGTCCCCTATGCACCTGCCTGTATCATCAGAGATCAGTTAGAACCTCCCTCTACCCCAGGCCTTGTTACCAAGACTACTGATGGACCTCCCTCTACCCCAGGCCTTGTTACCAAGGCTACTGATGGACCTCCCTCTACCCCGGGTCTTGTTACCAATGGTACTGATGGACCTCCCTCTACCCCAGGCCTTGTTACCAATGGTACTGATGGACCTCCCTCTATCCCAGGCCTTGTTACCAATGGTACTGATGGACCTCCCTCTACCCCATGCCTTGTTACCAATGGTACTGATGGACCTCCCTCTACCAAAGGCCTTGTTACCGATGGTACTGATGGACCTCCCTCTACCCTAGGCCTTGTTACCAATGGTACTTATGGACCTCCCTCTGCCCCAGACCACGTTATCAAGACTACTGATGGACCTCCCTCTACCGCAGGCCTTGTTACCAAGGCTACTGATGGACCTCCCTCTGCCCCAGACCACGTTACCAATGGTACTGATTGACCTCCCTCAACCCCCGGCCTTGTTACCAAGGCTACTGATGGACCTCCCTCTAATGTATTTTTCAGGAGTGTTTACTGTCTCCAATTTGTTTAATAAAATGTTTAACTTAAACATTTTGGTAGTTCAGAATGTATTTTGTACATTATCAATACATTTTCAGCATCAAATGATGGATACATACCTCAAATGTTATTCTACAAGATACAGACACAACAATTCTGAATCAATCGTTAAACTACACGGTTTACATTATGTGATGACGGATACTGTACCTCTGTGTGCTATGTAGGTCTACTATATGTGAGAGAGTTCCAACGAATCATTCCAATGTAGTACTTTTAATAGATACTTGCAAATGGCAAATATACTACTTGAATAAAATTGATTAAACTACTTGAAAAAACGTAGAAAAGCTTCTGATTGAGTTTGGAACTGTCAGATAATTTCTCTACCACAGAAATATAACGATAGTATAAGGTATATAATGATATTGTGTATATATGATGGTATTTAAGAAAAGGGAACAGATGACACAGAGACATCGTTATGGTAGTTGGATTAGTCTGCTGGTTTGACGATGAAAAAGCGTCTTAATAACTCCGAGTAGCAGCTGTAGGGGTGTCCGTCAGGAGGAGAACTGCTGGGCTGTGAGCGTATCGGGAGCACTGCCAGTGAACCCGCCGAACTCCTCCGCTATATGGGCTTTAGCTCTTTAAGGCTCTTCGGCCGAGAGTCTTTCACTTCCTCAGTGTCAGAACGCGGCCCCAACTACGCGCTCTACACGACACCCACATTACGCGCACTCCGCTGCCACCCCAACTACTCACAATGTGCAACCGGTGCGACTCCACACACTGCGCAGCCACCTACACCTCCACTACCTACACTCCGCGTCGACAGGCATCTGATTTGTTGACACACTATCATTTTCACCCAGACTTACCCCGCTACTGGTTGGAAACGCATAATGTTGTAAGGAGATATGGAGGAGATCCCTTGAGCATGTTTTGCCCATGTTCTCTGAACGGACCAGTCTCTCACCATCTCTCTTTCCCTCTAGTCTGTGGACCGTCAGATATTGAGTAAAGGGAATATTCTGTACGGCTCTCGCTCTGTGGATCCAAGATCTCTCTCTCCTCGACTCCGCTACCAGCCACCAGCATGACTTACACACTTCATCGGTTCCTCTCTCTACTCTGCCACCGCCGCCATCCAGAGGGAGGTACAGGACAGTCGGGCAGGCTTACTGTGTGGAGGAAGGACAGCAGCACCTCCACTACCAGGATCAAGAATAGCTTTTATCTGACTGCAGTTTTTAACACTTTAGCATTTATTACTGTAGTGTTATTATAATCTTACCACTCTGCACTTTGAATTGTTGTTAAATTTATGATATTTATTTATATTATATTTGTGACTGTTTTACTGTTTACCTGTATGTGCTGCTATATGAGCGAGATCTCCAACGAATAATTCCAATGTATGAATTACTATTAATACTTGTAAATGGCAAATAACGTACTTGAGAAAAATTGAATAAACCACTTGAATAAACTTAAAAGAACTGTCAGATAATTTATGTACCACAGGAATATAATAGTATAATGTATAAAATGATAGTGTAAGCAGCGATATTGTGATTTATGAGAAAAGGATACTGAGGACACAGGGACATGGTTGATATGGGTAATGGTAGAAGGATTAGTCTGCTGGTTTGACGCTGAAAATGGTTTGATTTCAACTGGCAGTTGTAGTGTTGCTGGACGGGAGAATAACGTCTGCGCTGTGTGAGGAGACGACAGTCAGCGGCAGGTGAAGCCGCTGAGCAGCTCTGCTGTCTGGGGTGTAGCTCGTTTTGGCTCGACGGACGAGCGTCTTTCACTTCCTTGTTTGATCAGGGCAGAATGCCAGGCAGTCTTGAAATAAAAGTAATTTTAAAATGTTCTGCTCTTGGCATAGCTGATCAAAGCTGCTATCGCGGCTGGTTAGGCAGATTTCCATGTGCCCCAGTGGCTGTGGTATCTTCAGTCTTTATACTGTTATGAAACTGACTATCCTCTGCATTCTCAGTGTCTCGGTTCTGACAAGATTCTCGACTCGACAGTGCTCTAGTAGTCTACAGTCGTCTCTCAATATCTACAATAACACTCATTAGGTAGGCTGAGTGAACTGGGGTTCGAAATGGACAGTCAAGTCAGTCACTATAAAATAAATATGTTTTAGAAAATAGTAGACACTACGTTATCTAACAAGGACCAAGCATACTACTACACTACAGGCGAAATGTAGCCTTCACATGCCAAGCTACCGCTGCCTCTCTACCACTGAATATCTACCAGACCAATCTATTACTATACTACTTTACCAGTTACATTTAAACGTCCAATAACAGAGTTAATTAACTACATTCGTTTACGTTATATTTGTGAAACGTATTAGTGTCTAATGTAACCTTCAAATTAAAAAATATTGCCTACAGAACTCTGGAACAAAAACAGCAGCAGTCTAAACCTCGGTAAGGGGAGGAGCAGTCCATTCTCGGGAAACGTTAAGGAGGAGGAGGAGTCTAGACGCGAAAGAAGCCTATTAAGGTGACGTGCTGGCTAGCGGAGTATAACGCTTGATAAATTAAACGAGAGCCACACTAGGAGCTCAGATGCAATCATTTAAGAGGGAGGAGTCACCATCTTACCCATTTATAAGTAAAATGTTTGCTGAGAAAGGACATTTATAACTAAAATGTTTGCTGAGAAAGGAAGCGACAAGGAAGCTGCCAACACTAACAAAGTAGCCTGATGCCAGATTGAGTGTTTGAGCATTGCCAGAGAGAACTGCCTTGGCCCCCGAACCCCAGCAGGCCACAGGACCAAAACGGCCAACCCAGCCCCTGGTACGACAACAGCAACCCTTGCCCCCCCAGCCTCCAACAGACAGCCCGGACTCCTGGACCCCAACAGCCAGCCCGGCCCCCACTGACCCCAACAGCCCGGCCCCCCAACAGCCAGCCCAACCCCCACTGACCCCAACAGCCAGCCCGGCCCCCCAACTTCCAGCCCGGCCCCCCGAACCCAAACGGCCATCCAGTCCCCACTTGAACCCAAACAGCCAACCCCGCCCCCATGACCCAAACAGCCAACCCCGCCCCCATGACCCAAACAGCCACCCCGGCCCCCGTACCACAACTTCCAGCCCGGCCCCCGAACCACAACTTCCAGCCCGGCCCCCCGAAACCCAACTTCCAGCCCGGCCCCCCGAACCCAAACGGCCAGCTTTGCTCACCGCTGTCCAGCATTCTACAACGAATTGTTTTTGGAAGACAGTGTTTATTGCTTTTTATGTGTTTTTCTACTTTGCGGAATCCTCTGTTCTTCCTACAATTACAGTCGTTTTGAATGAGACTCTCACACTCCCCTTCTCTGGATCATGTCACGGTGATGTCGAATGGAAGCATCGCCATGAGAGTAAATCAGGTGTAACACACACCACGGTCGCTACACTGCACCAAGGAGATTTCACACGCGGAGTGAGCTTTGAGAACAAGGTTAACTAAAAAACAAACTCCTGACAGTGAGGTACACGTCTACTGTGAAAAGGATGGACAGACCGAAATGAATGTCATGGCAGGGAATATATCTTATGGCCCTCGGTTTAAGAACAGGGTATCTGTGTCCAAAGATGGATACCGACAGGGAGACATTTCCCTCACCCTCACTGACCTACGCCGTTCTGATCAGGGGACATACCAGTGCCTCTTCGGCCCTGTCACCCAGTCACCATGGATAAAGATAATTTTAGCATTTGCAATAGTAGGGTGTGTGACTTTTCTTACAGGCAGAATGTGGCCTCAGTGGTCCAGAATGAACTGTTCAGGATTTATCTTTCGTCGCATCCCCAGGGGATCACCATAGCCTTCAAAAGAGTCCCAACAGAGTTCTGATGGTCATAGTGATGAGTTACCATGTGTCCTGAGAGGGAGAAAGACACCAGAGAGGTGAATGGATCCTCTACCATCATAGAGATGGAGGAGTTACACAAGCCTGGTCCCAGACCTGTGTGTGTGTGTGTGTGTGTGTGTGTGTGTGTGTGTGTGTGTGTGTGTGTGTGTGTGTGTGTGTGTGTGTGTGTGTGTGTGTGTGTGTGTGTGTGTGTGTGTGTGTGTGTGTGTGTGTGTGTGTGTGTGTGTGTGTGTGTGTGTAGCCAAGCCATTAGATGTAGGACTAGTTTTTAAGATGATAATTGAATTAAAATAGAGTTTGAGAGTTTGTTGGGAACAACAGGAATTTTTTTCTCACTTTGGTCAGTTAGTCATTATTTCAGTTTCTCCTGCTTTCATCTCCTGTAGTTCATAATACTATCAATGTATAATGTGCCTGTTTGGTTCCTGCTGTATTTGTAATATTATTGATATCTGGAACTGATTACTGGTCATCCTGCAGATGTGAGAAGGATCAAATGAACACGGTGAAGGATTTCATGAAGTTAATATATTTTCTATTACCTCTTTTAAGACTAAGTTTTAAATATCATTTTGCGTTTTAAAATGGACTGTAGTTTATTATGAAATGTATGAATAAAATAGTTGTTTTATTGGAACTATTCAGATTTTTATTCCACTCTTTTATAAGACATTAAAGTTGTCAGTTCCAGTTTACATTTGTATTCATTGTGTATCCAAGTTTAATTTTGGATTATATACTGAATTAACACATCACAAAGGATCATTGGTAATGCAGAATTTTATTCATGATTAATTCATTTTACACATCAAATGACAGACCTACCATCAATGTTGTTCTATAAGATAAGACACAAAATAACATAACAAAACATTTAACTAGGTGGTTTACAATATGTGTGAGGATGGATGTTTGACAGAGTACAACATAGCTAAGAATATAAAGGAATATTTGAAATAATCGTCATACAGGCATTGTAGTCCACATATTCATAACCTGATAGTTTTAATGCAACGATTCATGCTGATCTGATCGACCATCTAACACAGAGGGAATGTCAGGTCAAATGCAGCAAACATGTCTTCATTTGTCTTTTCTGTCAAAGGCACACTATCAAGGTGCTACTTTACAGTTCATATTGTACTTGACTTGGTGATGGAAGAGGGTCCCAGATCAGTCTGTGCTCTTCGACAACTTCCTACACTAGCCTGATCCCAGATCAGTCTGTGCTCTTGTCAACTTCCTACACTAGCCTGATCCCAGATCAGTCTGTGCTCTTGTCAACATCCTACACTAGCCTGATCCCAGAACAGTTTGTGCTCTCATTATCAGGCCATGACATGACAGTTCCACTAAGGAGTTGGTAAGAGATCAGCAACAGACTGCCACCTAGGATAACTCTACACACTTTCTGTTGTATGTCAGTTTGTATCCACACAACCGTTTTAGCCTGAATAATTTCTAAGAAACAAAAACGTGAACTGGGGGTGAAACAGTCTAAGACTAAGGCCCCGATCCACGATGAGCCCTAAATCCAATAGCATTGAGGAGTTTACCACAACAGTCACAGGCTTCATCAATAACCTCCATTCTGAAAGACTTGAATACGCATTTTTTAGATGCAGGCAGTTTATTTGAAAAGGTCAAAGGTATAATTGAGCCCCCTATGAATTGACCTGACCCCCCTGTGCACTCCTTCACCAGGTTCTCCTTTTCATCCTTCTCTGTTTCAGAAGTCTGTAAAGCCCTTGAAGAAATTGATTTTAAAAAATCCCCTGGCCCTGATGAACTAGACTCCCACCTCCTACAACTACAGTAGCTGCAGACATCATTGCTCCCCCCTTTAACATGTATATTTAACCTCACACTTGATGTTAAGGAAATCCCCAAGTTATGGAAATCTGCTCTTGTACTGCCTCTCCTGAAAGGTGGAGATCCCTCGCTACTTGACAACTATCGACCCATATCAACATTGCCTGGACTGGAGTCCTTAGTTAGTAGGCAGCTAAAGACCTACTTCCAAGGAAACAACATCTTAAATGGAATGCCATCAGGTTTTAGGTCTGGCCACAGCACTGTTTCAGCAACATTGAAGGTTTTAAATGACATCCACTGTGCTCTTGATAACAAGTTACATTGTGTGTCTGTTTTTATTGATTTGTCGAAGGCTTTTGACGCCGTGGACCATGCTGTGTTAGTGCAAAGGTTAAAATGTTGTGGAATTACTGGTCATGCTCTAGATTGGTTTATAAATTATTTATCAAATCGTACACAATGTGTAATGGCGGATGGTTGTAAATCTGAGTCCATAGAGGTGTGCTCAGGTGTTCCGCAAGGTTCTATTTTGGGCCCACTGTTGTTCATTTTGTATATCAACAACATTGGGGATCTTATTGAAACAGTGGATGTTTATTTTTATGCAGATGATACTGTTCTTTATTTCAAGTGGTAGTAGTTTATCTTTAGCTTTTGAAAATGCCCAAAGAGCATTTAACATCATACAACAAAATCTGTATGATTTAAAGCTGATTCTAAATTCGGGTAAAACAAAATGCATGGTATTTTCAAATGCCAGGCATGTTACAAATCATGTCATTGCTACATTGGCTGGACATACTGTAGAGCAAGTTAAAGTGTACAAATATTTGGGTGTGTGGGTTGATGATAAGCTGAGCTTCACTGTGCATGTAGAGAACATGATAAGGAAGCCCAAGCTGAAAATAGGATTTTATTACCGGCATAAGGCTTGTTTTTCTTTTGAGGCCAGGAAGGAGCTGGTACGATGTACATTACTGTCGGTTTTAGATTTTAGTGATGTCATATATATACAGGCCTCAGCCACTACCCTGAGAGTGTCATGTTTTGTCTTTGATCTTCATGTCTTGTCCCTGTGCTTCCCTCTGCTGGTCTTATTAGGTTCTTTCCCTCTTTCTCTCTCTCTCTCTCCTCCTCCCTCTCTCCCTCTCCCGCTCTCTCTCTCTATCGTTCCGTTCCTGCTCCCAGCTGTTTCTCAGTCTCCTAACGACCTCATTTACTCTTTCACACCTGTCCCCTATTTTGCCCTCTGATTAGAGTCCCTATTTCTCCCTCTGTTTTCCGCTTCTGTCCTGGTCGGATTCTTGTTTGATGTTTGCTGTTCCTGTGTCCTTGTTCCGCCCTGTCGTGTTCTTTGCCTTCTTCAGATGCTGCGTGTGAGCAGGTGTCTATGTCAGCTACGGCCAGTGCCCTCCTGAAGCGACCTGCAGTCTGTGGTCGCGTCTCCAGTCGTTCCTCTCTATTGACGAGAGGATTTCAGTTCCTGTTTTGGATTGACCATTGATAATATCCAGGAGAATCATTATTTGTTTAATACTGGAATAAAGACTCTGTTACTATTACGTCGCTTTTGGGTCCTCATTCACCAGCATAACAGAAGAATCCGACCAAGATGGACCCAGCGACTATGGATTCTCTCAACACTGCCGTCGGGTTCCAGGGAGCAATGCTCGGCAGACACGAGCAGGAATTGTTTGCTGCTCGTCATGCCGTTGAGACCCTGGCCGCTCAGGTCTCCGATCTCTCTGGACAGTTTCAGAGTCTTCGTCTTGTGCCACCAGCTACTTCCTGGTCTTCCGAGTCTCCGGAACCTAGGGTTAATAACCCACCATGTTACTCTGGGCAGCCCACTGAGTGTCGCTCTTTTCTCACCCAGTGTGATATTGTGTTCTCTCTCCAGCCCAACACGTACTCTAGTGAGAGAGCTCGGATCGCTTACGTCATATCACTCCTTACTGGTCGGGCTCGGGAGTGGGGCACAGCTATCTGGGAGGCAAGGGCTGAGTGTTCTAACGATTATCAGAACTTTAAAGAGGAGATGATACGGGTTTTTGATCGTTCAGTTTTTGGGAAGGAGGCTTCCAGGGCCCTGGCTTCCCTATGTCAAGGTGATCGATCCATAACGGATTACTCTATAGAGTTTCGCACTCTTGCTGCATCCAGTGACTGGAACGAGCCGGCGTTGCTCGCTCGTTTTCTGGAGGGACTCCACGCTGAGGTTAAGGATGAGATTCTCTCCCGGGAGGTTCCTTCCAGCGTGGACTCTTTGATTGCACTCGCCATCCGCATAGAACGACGGGTAGATCTTCGTCACCGAGCTCGTGGAAGAGAGCTCACGTTAACGGTGTTTCCCCTCTCCGCATCTCAACCATCTCCTCCCACCGGCTCAGAGACTGAGCCCATGCAGCTGGGAGGTATTCGCATCTCGACTAAGGAGAGGGAACGGAGAATCACCAACCGCCTTTGCCTCTATTGCGGTTCTGCTGGACATTTTGTCATGTCATGTCCAGTAAAAGCCAGAGCTCATCAGTAAGCGGAGGGCTACTGGTGAGCGCTACTACTCAGGTCTCTCCATCAAGATCCTGTACTACCTTGTCGGTCCATCTACGCTGGACCGGTTCGGCTGCTTCCTGCAGTGCCTTGATAGACTCTGGGGCTGAGGGTTGTTTTATGGACGAAGCATGGGCTCGGAAACATGACATTCCTCTCAGACAGTTAGGGAAGCCCACGCCCATGTTCGCCTTAGATGGTAGTCTTCTCCCCAGTATCAGATGTGAGACACTACCTTTAACCCTCACAGTATCTGGTAACCACAGTGAGACCATTTCCTTTTTGATTTTTCGTTCACCTTTTACACCTGTTGTTTTGGGTCATCCCTGGCTAGTATGTCATAATCCTTCTATTAATTGGTCTAGTAATTCTATCCTATCCTGGAACGTTTCTTGTCATGTGAAGTGTTTAATGTCTGCTATCCCTCCTGTGTCTTCTGTCCCCTCTACTCAGGAGGAACCTGGTGATTTGACAGGAGTGCCGGAGGAATATCATGATCTGCGCACGGTCTTCAGTCGGTCCAGAGCCAGCTCCCTTCCTCCTCACCGGTCGTATGATTGTTGTATCGATCTCCTTCCGGGGACCACTCCCCCTCGGGGTAGACTATACTCTCTGTCGGCTCCCGAACGTAAGGCTCTCGAGGATTATCTGTCTGTTTCTCTCGACGCCGGTACCGTGGTGCCTTCTTCCTCTCCCGCCGGAGCGGGATTTTTCTTTGTTAAGAAGAAGGACGGTACTCTGCGCCCCTGCGTGGATTATCGAGGGCTGAATGACATAACGGTTAAGAATCGTTATCCGCTTCCCCTTATGTCGTCAGCCTTCGAGATTTTGCAGGGAGCCAGGTGCTTTACTAAGTTGGACCTTCGTAACGCTTACCATCTCGTACGCATCAGAGAGGGGGACGAGTGGAAAACGGCGTTTAACACTCCGTTAGGGCATTTTGAATACCGGGTTCTGCCGTTCGGTCTCGCTAATGCTCCAGCTGTCTTTCAGGCATTAGTTAATGATGTACTGAGAGACATGCTGAACATTTTTGTTTTCGTTTACCTTGACGATATCCTGATTTTTTCACCGTCACTCGAGATTCATGTTCAGCACGTTCGACGTGTACTCCAGCGCCTTTTAGAGAATTGTCTCTACGTGAAGGCTGAGAAGTGCGCCTTTCATGTCTCCTCTGTCACATTTCTCGGTTCTGTTATTTCCGCTGAAGGCATTCAGATGGATCCCGCTAAGGTCCAGGCTGTCAGCGATTGGCCCGTCCCTAAGTCACGTGTCGAGTTGCAGCGCTTTCTCGGTTTCGCTAATTTCTATCGGCGTTTCATTCGTAATTTCGGTCAAGTGGCTGTCCCTCTCACAGCTCTGACTTCTGTCAAGACTTGCTTTAAGTGGTCCGGTTCCGCCCAGGGAGCTTTTGATCTCCTCAAGAAGCGTTTTACATCCGCCCCTATCCTTGTTACTCCTGACGTCACTAAACAATTCATTGTCGAGGTTGACGCTTCAGAGGTGGGCGTGGGAGCCATTCTGTCTCAGCGCTTCCACTCTGACGATAAGGTCCATCCTTGCGCTTACTTTTCTCATCGCCTGTCGCCATCGGAGCGCAACTATGATGTGGGTAACCGCGAACTGCTCGCCATCCGCTTAGCCATAGGCGAATGGCGACAGTGGTTGGAGGGGGCGACCGTCCCTTTTGTCGTTTGGACTGACCATAAGAACCTTGAGTACATCCGTTCGGCCAAACGACTTAATGCACGTCAAGCTCGTTGGGCGTTGTTTTTCGCTCGTTTCGAGTTCGTGATTTCCTATCGCCCGGGAAATAAGAACACCAAGCCTGATGCCTTATCCCGTCTCTTTAGTTCTTCTGTGGCTTCTACCGACCCCGAGGGGATTCTCCCTGAAGGGTGTGTTGTCGGGTTGACTGTCTGGGGAATTGAGAGACAGGTAAAGCAAGCACTCACTCACACTGCGTCGCCGCGCGCTTGTCCTAGTAACCTTCTGTTCGCTCCTGTCTCTACTCGTCTGGCTGTTCTTCAGTGGGCTCACTCTGCCAAGTTAGCTGGCCACCCCGGCGTTCGGGGTACGCTTGCTTCTATTCGCCAGCGGTTTTGGTGGCCTACTCAGGAGCGGGACACGCGTCGTTTCGTGGCTGCTTGTTCGGACTGCGCGCAGACTAAGTCAGGTAACTCTCCTCCTGCCGGTCGTCTCAGACCGCTTCCCATTCCTTCTCGACCATGGTCTCACATCGCCTTAGACTTTATTACCGGTCTGCCTTCGTCTGCGGGGAAGACTGTGATTCCTACGGTTATCGATAGGTTCTCTAAGGCGGCACATTTCATTCCCCTCGCTAAGCTTCCTTCCGCTAAGGAGACGGCACAAATCATCATTGAGAATGTGTTCAGAATTCATGGCCTCCCGTTAGACGCCGTTTCAGACAGAGGTCCGCAATTCACGTCACAGTTTTGGAGGGAGTTCTGTCGTTTGATTGGTGCTTCCGTCAGTCTCTCTTCCGGGTTTCATCCCCAGTCTAACGGTCAAGCAGAAAGGGCCAATCAGTCGATTGGTCGCATATTACGCAGCCTTTCGTTTCGAAACCCTGCGTCTTGGGCAGAACAGCTCCCCTGGGCTGAGTACGCTCACAACTCGCTTCCTTCGTCTGCTACCGGGCTATCTCCGTTTCAGAGTAGTCTTGGGTACCAGCCTCCTCTGTTCTCGTCCCAGCTCGCCGAGTCCAGCGTTCCCTCCGCTCAGGCTTTTGTCCAACGTTGTGAGCGCACCTGGAGGAGGGTCAGGTCTGCACTTTGCCGTTACAGGGCGCAGACTGTGAGAGCCGCCAATAAACGTAGGATTAGGAGTCCTAGGTATTGTCGCGGTCAGAAAGTGTGGCTTTCCACTCGTAACCTTCCCCTTACGACAGCTTCTCGCAAGTTGACTCCGCGGTTCATTGGTCCGTTCCGTGTCTCTCAGGTCGTCAATCCTGTCGCTGTGCGACTGTTTCTTCCGCGACATCTTCGTCGCGTCCACCCTGTCTTCCATGTCCGTTCGTTGATTGATGATTTCCTTCGTTGCCGCCAGGGTTCCTCCTCGAGTGCGCCAGGAGGCGCTCGGTGAGTGGGGGGGTACTGTCATGTTTTGTCTTTGATCTTCATGTCTTGTCCCTGTGCTTCCCTCTGCTGGTCTTATTAGGTTCTTTCCCTCTTTCTCTCTCTCTCTCTCCTCCTCCCTCTCTCCCTCTCCCGCTCTCTCTATCGTTCCGTTCCTGCTCCCAGCTGTTTCTCAGTCTCCTAACGACCTCATTTACTCTTTCACACCTGTCCCCTATTTTGCCCTCTGATTAGAGTCCCTATTTCTCCCTCTGTTTTCCGCTTCTGTCCTGGTCGGATTCTTGTTTGATGTTTGCTGTTCCTGTGTCCTTGTTCCGCCCTGTCGTGTTCTTTGCCTTCTTCAGATGCTGCGTGTGAGCAGGTGTCTATGTCAGCTACGGCCAGTGCCTTCCTGAAGCGACCTGCAGTCTGTGGTCGCGTCTCCAGTCGTTCCTCTCTATTGACGAGAGGATTTCAGTTCCTGTTTTGGATTGACCATTGATAATATCCAGGAGAATCATTATTTGTTTAATACTGGAATAAAGACTCTGTTACTATTACGTCGCTTTTGGGTCCTCATTCACCAGCATAACAGAGAGCACTTGATTCAGTGTATCATGCAGCCCTCAGGTTCATTTCAAATCAGAAACATCATTGTGATCTCTTCAGTGCTGTTGGCTGGTCGTCATTGACCTTGCGTAGGCTTAAACACTGGTTTATAAGGCCATATTGGGTCAAATGCCATTTTATCTCTGTTCTTTTTTAGTCAGGTCAGTAAATAAATATCAATTACGGTCCCATTCTGATTTGCTTCTAACAGTACCAAAAATTAGAACAGGACATGGTAGAAATAGTTTTAGTTACTTAGCTCCGTGGTCCTGGAATTAAATGTGATGATCTAGTTTCGTTGGTGGAGTTTAAACACTTGATCGATGTATATATCATAGAAGAGTGTAACTGTTTTTAGGCCAGCTGTTTTTAGTCAAGACGTTTGTGTTTTTAATGTACAAGGTTTTTGTTGCACTGTATGTGTGTTTAATGTTGTGTTCATGTATGTAAATTGTTTTGTCTGAAACGTTGTTCCCTCTGCTGCTATTGGACCAGGTCTCTCTTGGTAAAGAGATGTTATCTCAATGAGAAAAAACCTGTATAAATAAAGGTAAAATTAAAATCAAATAAGTGCATAGACGATGTCGTCCCCACAGTGACTATAAGAACGTATCCAACCCCCAAAACACTGATTACAGGTAATATCCGCGCTGGGCTAAAAAATAGAGTTACGACTTAAAATGAACAGGACACGGACATGGACGTATACAGGAAATCCCGCTAAGACCTCCGACGAGACATCAAACATGCAAAATGACAATATAGGAGGAAGACGGAATTACACCGTCTACGGTGCTCGTCATCTGTGACAATCCCAACATGTTTCAAGCTGGAGGGCAGTGTGAACGGCATTTGAGATTGCGTCATTTGTTGTTAGGCTATGGATGAGAAAGTGAACTTGTACCAAACACTGTCACTGTATTATAGCTGCACCTATTGGTTTGGAAAGCAAACATATATTTTGGATCCTCCAGAAATGTATTTTTCCCAGAATTCCTGTTTCTATGTTATTTAGAACGTCTTCTACTGCGGATCGCAAAACATTCCTAATGATTATGATCACACTTCTCAATTCAAATATTATGGCGACACTATACCAAAGATGGTTTGGTATGGTTTAGAAACTTGGGAACCGAGCTGGAGTTATTACTGTTATCACCTGGACTGTATTTTCACACCTAGAAAAAAACCCTCCAGGCTTCCGTCATAGATGTCAATTTACAGACAAAAAAGAAATAATTACAGGGGAAAGTTTGGAAAAACTAATCCCGTCTGAAACGTCCTCTGGAATAATATTCTGGGGTAATAAATACATAACCAACGTCTTCTATTTATACTAGTCCAGTGTAAATAGGACTATAGCCTTAATAATATCTCCGGCAGGATTAAGTATTTCTTGCAGTAAAATTATACACTAAATGTAGGCAAAATGTGGATTTGGGAACGGGAGTTGTAAAATATGAGTATTTATTTCTGCATCTTGAGATAATGCTCATTAGATACCAGCTGTAGACGTGATGTCTTCATCATACAAGCGTCATAAAAGCTGGTAGTATTTAAAATATGCATCGAAGACAAAGTGAAATCTTATCAGAAACACGATGGGTTCTTTTCACAGGTTTGTTTTTCTTTACAACCGGTCAAACGGATGTCATTTGGACATTTTGCACATTAGTTCTTTATTTTCTACATTGTATTTTTTCTCCAGTTCCTAAACGTCTTTGTTCCGTGAAAGATGACAGAAAAACCTAAACCTATGTCAGCTAGATTGAACCATTCAATTATTACATGATTCTGTTGAGCAAGGGTTTATTCAGTCTTCTAGGGCAACATATAATGACAAGAGAGACATATAGTCTACCATCTCCATCTGCATGGCCTGATGAGCCAGGGGTTATACATCACTGTTTACATCCCTGCCATCTGAGAATATAGGGCACATGTGTCAAACTCATTCCATGGAGGGCAGAGTGTCTGCAGGTTTTCACCCCTCTCTTATACCTGATTGGTCAATTAAGGTCATTGATTAGTGTAGTAGTAACATAAAACACATGGATAAAATATAAGGACATAAGACAGCTGAACATTAAAGTAACGAACCACATGTTCACATTTATCATGAGACTGTGGTAATGGAGATATACTAAGGGATGTTCTGGCCCTCTTATTTTCTCCATTGTGCTGACAGACTGACCAGACACATGGGCACCTAGAATAATTGGACACACTAGACTTATAGTCTACACATTCCACTAAAAGCACACATACCAGAGAAATATGCTTAAGGCAACTGGACACTAATGACAAGAAGAGACATAGAGTCTGCCAATTCCAATAAGGACATACCAGAGAACATGCTGGGGCATTGAATTAAATACAGGGTTGAGTCATAGGCCTAGAGGGTAGATGGACATAGATTATTTTTAAGACAAGCATGGGTCTGGCCACTATTATAATTTAACTGAAAGCAGATAATGGGCGTTAGTAGGCGTGAACAAGCAGGAAGCCTGAACTAAAAAGATAATGATGGCAGGGAAAATTAGGGGAAGTATGCTTATTTGCATATGGGGTGGACCCATATGCTATTTATGTATAAATGTTGGAACCGGGGTTGGGAAGCGGAGTGTGTGTTCCGCGGTGTGTGTTCCGCGGGGTGTGTTCCGCGGGGTGTGTTCCGCGGGGACATGCCAGTGGGCTGTACAGTTGTAATAAAGAGCATGTTTGATTTTAAAAGTTCTGGTAAGCGTTGTATTTGAAAATGATTTTCCACGACATAATTGGCGAGCCAGCCAGGAGTGACAGGGACGGAGACGTTCTTGGCTGGCGGGTTCTTTGGACAATCTAAACAAACAGAGGTGGCCGCCCAACTATATACGGTAAGCAAGTTCTTACAATAGTTGAAATGTTTGTGTGGATTGCTTCAGAGTCCTGTCTCAGCGGGAGGAATGTCATGTAGGTCTCTCTCTCAAATTTCCTAAAAACGATAAAAACGAAAGAACTTTTGAATTCAAATAAATGTGCATGCATGTGTGAGTTTGGGTTTTGTATGAATGCGCATGTCTGGAGATTGAGTGAACTGGAACTGTGAACTTTGATTGTGTCGGGTGTTTGGCTGGGGGGAGCGGGCATTTGTTCTGGTTGGACTGCTCGAGACAGGTTCATGTGTCTGGTTTGATTGGGGGAGTTGTTCCGTCTGATTCTGCTTGGCCGGGTTCGACCGTATCAGGATCTGTTTTGGGATGTGCGTAAACACACCTCAGTCAACCTGAGCGGGCGACTCGTGTTGGGTGTGTGTGATTCGGACTGCCCCTCTCGTCGGACCATTCATTTTGAGCAGCCTTGTGTGGGCTGATCGGCGCAACTGTTTGTACTCTCTAGTTGAGCGGCGCAGGGCTACAACAAGTAGTTTATACAGTCAAAGCATAAAACAGTAGGTTGTAGGAAAACGTTAGCCCGATTGTGCGGCGTTCAACTGCAAAAGTAGCTTATACAGTCAAAGCATAAAACAGTAGGTTGTAGGAAAACGTTAGCCCGATTGTGCGGCGTTCAACTGCAAAAGTAGCTTATACAGTCAAAGCATAAAACAGTAGGTTGTAGGAAAACGTTAGCCCGATTGTGCGGCGTTCAACTGCAAAAGTAACTTATACGGTCAAAGCATAAAACAGTAGGTTGTAGGAAAACGTTGGCCCGATTGTGCGGCGTTCAACTGCAAAAGTAACTTATACGGTCAAAACATAAATCAGTAGTTAAATAAATATTCATAGTTTCCGCTCTGAAAGGAAGATTGTATGGGTGAAGTAGTAGGTGCAGGAAAAACGTTGGCCCGATTGTGCGGCGTTCAAATGCAAAAGAAATCCTGCGAATAAAAAACCGCTCTGTCTAGCTACCAGGGTTTGGTAATTCAGTAGGTCACGCCACAATACTACTCTAAGAATAGAAGAAAAGATAAGTATTGGGGGTTGAATAGGATATGAAGACAAGCTGATCCGATTAGACAGTAGTCTCGTCATATTGTAGAAGTCTAGGCTTATGTAGAAGGAAGTGAATTAAGTCAATAAAGAAAGACTGAGTTGTTTTGAGGTAAAAACAAAGGGATTGAATGAACGGATGAAACATAAAAGGATGAATGATAATGTTGTAAGAAATGAGTAGATCTGTGTAAAAATAGAAGATTAGGAAGGAAAGATGAGTTGTGTGTGTATGTAGGCAGAACGTCCAGGAGAGGGAGCGCGCAGCTCTCCTGTGACAGAGTAGAGTTGATGCTGTAGTATTCAGAAATAATGTATGTACTGTATAGAGTAGGCTTCGATAAAAGAAATTAAGTGATGTGACAAATGAATTATTAATTGGAAAGGAGATTGGCTCTAACTCGGAAAAATAGTAAATAAAAGGTGTAGAAATACATGGGAGTATTTAGGAAAAATAAATAAATAAATAGTCGCATGGGACCAAAATGTGAAGCTCGATTTGTAGGCGTTCTGATGTCAACATTCTATCATCAGAAAATACATTGCGATGAGGTTGTGTGTGTGGTTCCTCTAGTCCTCGCAGACGTGCGGGTGATTGGCAGAACTATTGACAAGATCTAAGAACAAATGAGAAAATAGCTCCCTGTTTTGAATATGGATATAGCGGGTATATGGGGAAAATTAGTGTAAGGTGACACTAGAACTTAGTGAAATAGCAGGAAATGTCGCTCTACAAGAGTTTGTATCTTTGTCAAAATAACAAACAACTAATTGGTTTGAGGTTAGTGAGAATGGAATTTTTTACTTGTCGGTGTATAGTCTCTGAGCGAACAATGAGTGTTTCATAGAGATTACAGTTTATATGTGGTCAAGAAGAAGTATTGGATCACGTTTGACATCTAGTAAAATAACGATGGAATTTTAATTGTTAGACATTCTATACCACAATTCTCTGGAACTGTTAAAGACGCTTTAGAATAAAATCTATGGATAAGTAAAATTATTGGTTTGCTGACTAAAAGGTAACGTTGTGAATATTAACAATATGTACACTTTCTTTTCCAGAAAGAATAAGGGAAAAAAAGGGTTTTTTAATCTTCTCTGGTCAACAATGTCATTGGAGACTGCATTACTGTGGAAAGCAGTTAATTAAAGTCAGCCGCTTTAAAAATAAAAATATCTGGATAAGGCTAAAACATGGAGTTCTGGATGAGTGAGTCCAGTCCCTTTGCGATTATTGGCTTATGATTTACTACTAAGTGCACCATGTACTGGGAATGAATATACATTAGTAGGTTTATTGGAAGGGTTTTTTCCAATTCAGTTTCAAATTGGGTATGCAAAAGGATGAACATGGTTTTGAAAAATGTATTTAAGTTGCTCCTAAAGAAAGGGGGAGTGGAAACATATTAATGGTCTCAAAATGCCCTGAATCCTAGGAATTTCTTGTGAAAGACTGATCACCTTTTACTAGAAATTGTTGGAACAGGTGGGATATACTTATAAAATGTTTAAGACACCAGACTCTATTCAAACTGTATAATTACTTTGAAAATCTATTATGTCCCTGGGAAAATTATGAAGAGTTGTACCCTTAAATTGAATAAGTTATTCGGAATAGGTTTATTTTAATTTTTGTTTTTTTGATATAACATGTGTTCATAGGTAAAATTATCAGTTCCTTGGGGTTATGGTCTCTGGGTAAATACACAAATGTGCTTTGTTCATTCTGCATATAAAAAGTGATGTAGGTTACTCCGGGGGGTTTATTGGAGTGTGGGTTTCTGTGTGGGTTTTGTTGATGGATACATCATCTGTAATTCATCTGAGAGATCACCAGTAGAATAAGGGAGTTGTCATGAAAGGTGACGTCAGAATGCTTTAGGGCATGGGAGAGAATATCACCACTAGTGGGTGTGGAGCTCATACCCGCCCTAATCGACTGAATAGTGAGGGACAACTGTGTCTGATGACCTGTGAACTGTATCAAATAATAGACATGTTGAAATGATATGGGCCAGGGTGTATTATGAATTAAAGGAATTGGGGTATTGAACTTTTATTACCAGGCCACTCATGTAAGAAAAACTGAGACAAAAGGGCTATTGGGAAAATAGATAATACTGGTAATAAAAGTGTTTAGTTTAAATGTTAATTATTAAAGGGATGATGTGTATTGAATTGATAAGGTCAAATTTGAGTTAAAGTAAACACTAAGGACTGTTATCCTGAATATTGGATTGGGAAAAGTATTTCAAAAAGAACTGTTTAGTTATTTGGATATAGAACTGTTTAACGTTAATAGGCCTAGGGAAGCTCTGGAAACTAATCCTGAGACAAGGTGGTTGACAAAACTTACAGAATTTTAGATTAAAGGTTTTTTGTTTCTTTTGTTTTCTAATGTCATTGGAATTGTAATGATAAATTGTATTGTTTGATTGACTATAAAGGTAGTCTGTTGTGCGATGATACCCAAGAATGTAGAAGAAAGAGACCAACAATAACATTGGCATAGATTGAAAAGGATGGACGTTTTCCCCAGGTTTAATTACATTACAAATAGTGGTAATATTGCAACTGTGCAATTATTGTAATTTCTTTTTCTCTTTTTCTCGTTTGGTCAATTTATTTGTGTTTTGAGGAACATATGGTTGTGAATATGTTCCTAAGGGGGGACTGATATCTATTTTAAATTGATTAGAAAAGATTTGAGAATGTTTTAAGAATGTATTTTACAGCAGTTGCTGTAGGGACCATCATTTGATTATCATTATGAATATTTCTGTGGCAGGAGGCCAGGTATTTGAGGCAGAATGGTTACATAGGGCTATTATTAAAACTTAAGATTTAGTGATCTTGCTAATGTTGTCAGGAAATAACCCATGTGTTAGTGTGTATGTCCTCAGGAAAAAACAGCCAGAAATGGAAGGGCTTGGGCTGCATTCTGGAGACTGAGTGTACATCAAGATACACCAGGCTGGTGGTATACTTCTTACAACACTGCAGTGGTAAAGTTCTTTATGTCTCTCTTTGGTGGGTGTATAAGTCTCACGAGAAGTAAGGTCCAGCTGAATAATGGGTGAGCTTGAAAACACCATGACAGAGGATGTGGAATCAGAGAGAGAAAGAGAGAGAGATTAGATTCCACTATAGACATACTGGGTTGAGTTTGGAGGCTACATGTTTTATTTTTAATACATCATGTGAAAGAGAATGGATGATAGGATATTATACTCTAAACAAACATGTTAAAGGGATTGATATGAAAGCATATACAGTGTTGAATTAATTCAAGAAGAGAGAATGTTAATTGTAGGTTATGCACATGATTATCAGTTGAAATGGAGTAGATGGGAAACTAAGTAAAAATGACATGATTTGGGAACACCTCTCAGAACCTGTGGCCGAAAGGGGAAGACTGGGTGGAAGCATGAGGAAGCTTTTTAGGGCTTTTATTTTTGTGGAGTCCAGCAGAAAAGTATCCTGGAGGCATAGAGTCAGGTAAAGAGAGAGTGGGAATTGTCATGGTCTCAGATTTCAGTTTGCATGAATATATTTATGCATAACACATAACATTGTCAATGCTGTTATGTTTTGTCTGTTGTTTTCCAAGTCTTATGTTTAGGAAACCAGAAGGAGAGGGGTTCGCCAGCTTCAGCCTGAATGTCTGTTTGTTGTGTGATGAGTGATGGAAGTAAGAGGATGTATGGTGCAATCTTAGAACAGAGGCCATAAGTCTCTAAGTATGAATGCTTCACAGAAAGTAGGCAGAAACCTGAACCAGGATGAGAGGTTCTGCGTCTGATGATCCAAAGGGGACCAGAAGGACCTCTCTCAGTGGTACCAGGAGATCTAGTCCATGTTGGAGGGATCCGGAGGAAGTGGGATCAACCGAGGAGAGATGGACCCTATGAGGTGGCCAAAGCAACAAGAACGGCCGTCCAAGTGAAAAGAAGCCAGACGTGATACCATCTGAACCACTGCAGCTGAGTCCCAACAGAGAGAAGGACACAACCACATAGAGATGAGGACACTGAGGATGCTGATTCACCAGGAGGGAGCCTGGAGGGAGCAGGAGCAGCGGAAACGATTGAGATGCCAGGGAGGAGCCAAGAAAACAGTAAATCAAGTGAAAGCCAAAATATGACACGTGCACCGACTAATGCACCCAGAAGAGGAGGAGAGGCCTCACAAGGAACAGAATAAGAACGTTTCTTTCCTAAAATTGAAACCCTTCCAGATGGAAGCTAAGTCCGGCCTGAGGAGGGAGCTTCAGGTGAAGAAAGAGGAGGAAAAGTCCCGCAAGCTGAAGAAAATGGGGATTACCCCACAATTGACTTTTAAACTTTTGAATGGCCTCCTTTACAGATAATTGATGTTAGAACAACAAAAGAATAATGACATTGACATAATAGAAGCAACAGTGAATGCTAGTATAGAAACAACAGACTAATGCACAATCAAGATGTATGGTGGGAGCAGGAAGAGAAGAATGGAATCAGCCGAACAATCCAAAAAGACTGACAAGGTTAGAATCTATGTTCCACCTCAATGTATAACAGAAGCAGGAGAACTGAAGTCTATCTCAATCATAAGGATCAAACCCTTATCGGAGATTGCACTCTGTGGATGGACACATCACCAAACAAAGGGAGAAGTCGTTTGGGAACCGAAAGGATGTGACCTGACATGAATCAAAGAAAAAGACGAGTAGGTGCTCATCATGAACAAGATTGAACCAGTGGAAGGTGAAGACCTACCCCTGCACCTGAACAGGAAGAACCTGTGACAACAACAAGGGTGGCGGCTGCTGTGACGACCACAGTAGTTACCACTAGATGACATCGACTGCCCTTACCAAGCAGACCACCGTGCCAACAAAGCAACCTGAGACATCAGTCAGGAGAATTTTTACTGATATTTGAAACTTTCTGATAAACTCTAATGATCTACCTCAAAATAAGAACATTGAAAAAGCAACAGAATTAGATATATCAGAATCAGAAGCACTCAAGGACACCACACGAGAAGAAGTAGTGAAGAAGAAGTGATACGAATGGGCTAAGAATATGGCAAACAGACACAGAATGGACAATTGTATTTTGTGAAGAAAATCACCTTTGTCTGATCTTTTAATAGTCTCTGAACCAGCATCATTTAAAAACTGTGTAAGTTGGAAAAATGACTATTGTACCAATAGAAAGTATTCTATTCCCTTGTGTGACATTGAATGTAGGATTGCTCAAGGGAGCACTAGAGGCAGAGCCATGTTAAACGAGACTAAGTTGGGAGACAATGATTGTGCTGCCTATGAAATTAGAACTGAATTAAATGGACCCCAATTAGACAGAAGTACTGTGGTTAAAGGAAAATATGAATGTTTTTACAGCCATGACACCGAAGGAATTGATGTAGGAAACACCACTGTAGAATGTGATACTATTTGGGTGCTAGAGAATGCGGGAGTTCGTAAAAGTAATGATAAAGGATTGATTATGAATAGAAAAGGGTTGTGTAGTTACATAACTCAGGTTGCGCCATCTCTTACTATGTTGAAAAATCAAGACAGAGGTATTGCTGATAGTTTATGGATGTGTGGAAAAAACTAACTGTTGAATGTATTGCCTGATGGATGGATTGATCTTTGTGCCTTAGTTAGAAGCAATTAAATAGGTTACTATTATTGAATCACTCCATGATGACTATGTTAAAACCTAGAGTTAAAAGGGTTTATGATAAGGATCCTGAGGTATACCTTAATGCAATTGGACTGCTTAGAGGTCTACTTAGGGATTTCAAGGCCAGAGAGGAGGTTAAATCAGGATTTGAATCTATATTTCTGTGGATAACACCAAATATGAACTTAGAATGGATTAATTATATATGATATAATCAACAGGGATTCATTAACTATACTTAATTGGCTCTTAGTGGAGAAGGGTGGAGTTTGTGTCATGTTTGCTAGGATGACCATCATGTTGGGAGGAGGGTTGTTGGCTTTGGGTATTGCATTTTGTTGTGTTATACCCTGGTAAAGTCAATTGTGGTTCAGACAGCAGTTAACTAGATGTCTGTAAGGAGAGATGACCCTCCTGTGGTGATTGATCCTGTACCGAGTAGCCCAGGCAAGTATACTAATAAGTATGGAAAGCCTTGTAATGCGGTCGGTGGACCTTTGGACTGCCCCTTTGGGAATCCAAACTGTCTATATAGAGTAGTTCCTGGAGGTGGTTATGCTTGCCATGATTTTTGTAAGGATGGTCTACCTGTATATGCTGTATTTCCAAATTCATGTCTGCAAGGAGGATCATGTTGAAATGCTTAAATTTAGAATGATGTTGTGTCAATTTTCTTTTGTAACTGCATGTAGGTCTTTTATTTTTTTCTTATTCATTTATTATTATACTCCTTGTATTATTTTGATTTTCACATAACTGAGATAACCTCAGGCAAGGCTATTTACCTACACGCTCATGCTTCATCAAATATGTAATATTTTATCCTTATATTTTTATACCAAATTTGATCTTTTACTCTTATGAATATTGGAGATGTTTGGTCTAGTTGGTTTTCTTTAATGTTTCTGATTGGATCTTTTACTCCTATTTCACATTGGAGATGTTTGGTCTAGTTGGTTTATATGCTTCACTTTGTTTTTATTTTTTGTATTTTCTTGTTTATCATAGGTATTTTAATTTACTATCCCAAAGTCTTATTTGTATCATTTATGTGGCTAAATAGCCCCAGAGGGGGGATTGTAGTAGTAACATAAAACACATGGATAAAATATAAGGACATAAGACAGCTGAACATTAAAGTAACGAACCACATGTTCACATTTATCATGAGACTGTGGTAATGGAGATATACTAAGGGATGTTCTGGCCCTCTTATTTTCTCCATTGTGCTGACAGACTGACCAGACACATGGGCACCTAGAATAATTGGACACACTAGACTTATAGTCTACACATTCCACTAAAAGCACACATACCAGAGAAATATGCTTAAGGCAACTGGACACTAATGACAAGAAGAGACATAGAGTCTGCCAATTCCAATAAGGACATACCAGAGAACATGCTGGGGCATTGAATTAAATACAGGGTTGAGTCATAGGCCTAGAGGGTAGATGGACATAGATTATTTTTAAGACAAGCATGGGTCTGGCCACTATTATAATTTAACTGAAAGCAGATAATGGGCGTTAGTAGGCGTGAACAAGCAGGAAGCCTGAACTAAAAAGATAATGATGGCAGGGAAAATTAGGGGAAGTATGCTTATTTGCATATGGGGTGGACCCATATGCTATTTATGTATAAATGTTGGAACCGGGGTTGGGAAGCGGAGTGTGTGTTCCGCGGTGTGTGTTCCGCGGGGTGTGTTCCGCGGGGTGTGTTCCGCGGGGACATGCCAGTGGGCTGTACAGTTGTAATAAAGAGCATGTTTGATTTTAAAAGTTCTGGTAAGCGTTGTATTTGAAAATGATTTTCCACGACATTAGTTAGAAACTCCCCTCACCTGGTTGTCTAGGTCTTAATTGGACACAAATGGAAAGGAAATAACAAAAACCAGCATACACTCAGTCCTCCATGGAATGAGTTTGACAACCGTGATTTAGGGCCCAGGGCCTCAGCTTGGATCAGGGCCTTAGTTTTGGACTGTTTTCACACTTTAATAACTCAAGTTTGTTTAATTTAAAATACAGTTGAGAATTTCTCAAACACTAATCAGGATAGAACTGTTGTGTGGATAAAAGATGAAATACAACAGACAGTTTGTACCATTTGTGTGTTACAAGTGTGAAATGTATTTTTAAATGGTGTTCCTTGAGCATGGTCTAAAATCATGTTTTAGGCAAGTTCCACAATGCAACTATTAAGCACTAGAAGGACATATGGTTGGAGACAGACAGTATTTGCATGTGAGATTTGTGAAATACATTTTAAAAGTTTGCCATGAACATGGTGTAAAATCATGTTTTAGGAAATGTCCACAATGCAACTATTACAGCACTAGAAGGACAAATGGTAGGCAATACTATTTGTGTGTTACACATGTGAAATACCTTTTGAAACAGTTGTCCATGAACATGGTCTAAAATGGTGTTTCCAGCAATTTCCACACTCTAATTAGTACTGTACAGCACTGGAAGGAGAGATGATTAGAGACACCATTTGTGTTACAACTGTCAACAATCTTTAAAAAACATTTTCATGAACTTGATCTAAAATCATGTTTTTGGCAATCCCCACAATACAAATAGTATGGTAGTAGAAAGAGAGACGATATGAGACATCATTTGTTTTACAACAGTGAATTATATTTTCTAAACAGTTTCCCAAATCACTTTTTAGGCAATTTACACAATGCAACTAGTTATCCTGGGTGTCAGTCTGTTTCTGATCTCTTACCAACTCCTTAATGGAACTGTCACGTCTTCATAATGAGAGCACAAACTGTTCTGGGATCAGGCTAGTGTAGAGTTATCCTGGGTGTCAGTCTGTTTCTGATCTCTTACCAACTCCTTAATGGTACTGTGATGTCACGTCTTCATAATGAGAGCACAAACTGTTCTGGGATCAGACTAGTGTAGAGCTGCATGGGAATGTAATGTATATGAAAGGGATGTGTCATGTTTCCCTCTTCCATCAACAAGTCAAGTACAATATGAACTAAAGGGAAAGGGGGAGACCTAGTCAGATGTAGTTGTGTAGAGTTATCCTGTATATGAATATGAACTAAAGGGAAAAGGGAAAGGGGGAGACCTAGTCAGATGTAGTTGTGTAGAGTTATCCTGTATATGAATATGAACTAAAGGGAAAAGGGAAAGGGGGAGACCTAGTCAGTTGTAGTTGTGTAGAGTTATCCTGTATATGAATATGAACTAAAGGGAAAAGGGAAAGGGGGAGACCTAGTCAGTTGTAGTTGTGTAGAGTTATCCTGTATATGAATATGAACTAAAGGGAAAAGGGAAAGGGGGAGACCTAGTCAGTTGTCCAACTGAATGTATTGAAATGTGTCTTCCACATTTAACCCTCTGAATCAGAGAGGTGCGGGGGTCTGCCTTAATCTACATCCACGTCTTCACTACATAGTAGCACCATGATTGTGTGCATTTGAACAAAAGATAAATAAATGTTTGCTGTATTTTATTAACACACTTTTTCTGTGTAGTTGCCATCATGCAGCTTAGCTGCATTTAAAACATTGTTATGAATAGTGAGGCTACAATAGATATAAAATATAGAAACCACATTCTACAAAGATTATTTCTGATATGATGTTATGTTCTTTTGCTTTGTCAATCATTGCATCCATCATAGTGGACCTACATATCACACAGAGGTATACAGTATCCATCATCACATATTGTAAACCATGCAGTTTAACGATTGATTCAGATGTTTTGTGTCTGTATCTTGTAGAATAACATTTAAAGTATGTATCCATCATATAATGTTGAAAATGTATTGATAATGTACAAAATACATTCAACTACCAAAAGTTAAAGTTTAACATTTTATTAAACAAATTGGAGACAGTAAACACTCCTGAAATAGACATTAGAGGGAGGTCCATCAGTAGCCTTGGTAGCAAGGCCGGGGGTAGAGGGAGGTCCCTTAGTACCATTGGTAACAAGGCCTGGGATAGAGGGAGGTCCATTAGTACCATTGGTATCAAGGCCTGGGGTAGAGGGAGGTCCATCAGTACCATTGGTAACAAGGCCTGGGATAGAGGGAGGTCCATTAGTACCATTGGTAACAAGGCCTGGGGTAGAGGGAGGTCCATCAGTACCATTGGTAACAAGGCCTGGAGTAGAGGGAGGTCAATCAGTACCATTGGTAACAAGGCCTGGGCTAGAGGGCGGTCCATTAGTACCATTGGTAACAAGACCTGGGGTAGAGGGAGGTCAATCAGTATCATTGGTAACAAGGCCCGGGGTAGAGGGAGGTCCATTAGTACCATTGATAACAAGGCCTGGGGTAGAGGGAGGTCCATCAGTACCATTGGTAACAAGGCCTGGAGTAGAGGGAGGTCCATCAGTAGTCTTTGTAACAAGGCCTGGGGTAGAGGGAGGTCCATTAGTACCATTGATAACAAGGCCTGAGGTAGAGGGAGGTCCATCAGTACCATTGGTAACAAGGCCTGGAGTAGAGGGAGGTCCATCAGTAGTCTTGGTAACAATGCCTGGGGTAGAGGGAGGTCCATTAGTACCATTGGTAACAAGGCCTGGGGTAGAGGGAGATCCATCAGAAGTCTTGGTAACAAGGCCTGGGGTATAGGGAGGTCCATTAGTACCATTGGTAACAAGGCCTGGGGTAGAGGGAGGTTCTAACTGATCTCTGATGATACAAGCAGGTGCAAAGGGGACAAAACATGTCCTTGTCCCAATCCTGTCTTCTTCTGTCTCTGATTCACTTTCACTTATAGTGACAGAGAGATGCTCCCCTCCCTGTTCCCCTTCTGGACAGGGACTGAATTGAGATCTTGAACACCTCTCTTTAAACCAAGCAGGCCTTCTTTCTTTCAATCTACCTCCAAGAAAACAGAAAACAGCAACTAGGATGATCACCAAAACAACCACCAACACCACCACCACCCTTGTTGGCATTCCTGTGTCGTCCTCGTGCTTCTCTCCGAAAGTGACAGTGAGAGTGACAGCTCCTGGATTTCCTCTCTGGTGGTCAGGGCCGAAGAAGCACCAGTATGTCCCCTGATCAGAAAGGCGTAGGTCAGTGAGGTAGAGGGAAAGGTCTCCCTGTCGGTGACCATCCATGGACACAGATACTCTCTCCTTCATCCCAAGGTCAATGATTACATTCCCTGCTTCGATGGTAGACACATTCTGTCCATCTTTCAACCATTTCATATATATCTCACTGTACTTTGTCCATTTTGTAGTTAAGCCATGGCAGGCAAGTGTGACATTTCCTCCAACATGGGCAGATATTTCAGTGGCGACCAAGACTTCTAGTTTTACATCCTGTAAAACCTTGTTGTTGCAGACACACTCATACCGCCCCATGTCATTGTACTCAGCTGGGGAGATGGTGAGAGAGAAGTTTCCTTTCTGGAGATCAACCCTGTTCTCATAACCCTCTCCTGGGATTAAATTATTTCCGTCAAATGTAGCAACCGTCTTATCACAGAAGCTTCCTACAGGATCCTGACAATGCCTCCACTCGAAGACACCACCATGACATGATCCAGACAAGGGAAGTTCGATCCTGTCATTCAACATCACTGGTAAATGTATAGGATCAGACAAGGAGTATTGTGCAACAAGTGCAGACAGGAAAAAGGTGATGACCTGTCCCGCCTTCATAATCGACGCAGTTCTCTCTGGCAGTGCTCACGCCCTCAAATCGGCTTCAGGAAACTTTGTTGTTGCTTGCCGTTTTTCAGCTGTTACTCACACTTTTATGCAGACAGAAATCTCACTTTAGGGAAGATCTTCGGGATGATGGTGACTCATCTCCCTTATCCGAAAATGGACTGCTCCTTACCTTACCAAGGTTTATACTGCTGCTGGTTTTGATCAAGTTCTGGATGCAATATATTTTTATTTTCTTACATTACACACTAATACGTTTCACAAATATAACGTAAATAATGTGGTTAATTAACTTTGTTTTTTTCGTGGGCCAGAAATTGGAGTTCCGGGATACCTTCACAGCCCAGCCGTTCTCCTGACCGGCAACACTAGAGATTCTAGTCGGAGGCAAGACGCTTTTTCATCGTCAAACCAGCAGACTAATCCAACTACCACAAATAACCATGTCCCTGTGTCCTCTGTTCCCTTTTCCTAAATATCATCATATATACACAATATCATTATATACATTATACTATCGTTATATTTATCTGGTACATAAATTATCTGACAGTACCAAACTCAAATCAAAAGAATTCTACATTTATTCAAGGAGTTTATTCAAGGAGTTTATTCAACTAGTATTTTTCCATTTGCATGTATTAAAATTAATACATTGGAATTCTTCATTGGAGGAATGTAGACCTACTGTATGTGAGAGAGCTCCAACGAATCATTCCAATGTAGTACTTTTAATAGATACTTGCAAATGGAAAATATACTACTTGAATAAAATTGATTAAACTACTTGAAAAAACGTAGAAAAGCTTCTGATTGAGTTTTGAACTGTCAGATAATTTCTGTACCACAGATATATAACGGTAGTATAATGTATATAATGATATTGTGTATATATGATGCTATTTAAGAAAAGGGAACAGAGGACACAGAGACATGGTTATGGTAGTTGGATTAGTCTGCTGGTTTGACGATGAAAAAGCGGCTTAATAACTCCGAGTAGCAGCTGTAGTGGTGTCGGTCAGGAGGAGAACTGCTGGGCTGTGAGCGTATCGGGAGCTCTGCCAGTGAAGCCACCGAACACCTCCGCTATATGGGCTTTAGCTCTTTAAGGCTCTTCGGCCGAGAGTCTTTCACTTCCTCAGTGTCAGAAGGCCGCCCAAACTACGCGCTCTACACGACACCCACATTACGAGCACTCCGCTGACACCCCAACTACTCACAATGTGCAACCGGTGCGACTCCACACACTGCGCAGCCACCTGCACCTCCACTACCTACACTCCGCGGCGACAGGCATCTGATTTGTTGACACACTATCATTTTCACCCAGACTTACCCCGCTACTGGTTGGAAACGCATAATGTTGTAAGGAGATATGGAGGAGATCCCTTGAGCCTGTTTTCTCCCTGTTCTCTGAACGGACCAGTCTCTCACCATCTCTCTTTCCCTCTAGTCTATGGACCGTCAGATATTGAGTAAAGGGAATATTCTGTACGGCTTTCGCTCTGTGGATCCAAGATCTCTCTCTCCTCTCTACTCGACTCCGCTACCAGCCACCAGCATGACTTACACACTTCATCGGTTTCTCTCTCTACTCTCTACTCGACTCCGCTACCAGCCACCAGCATGACTTACACACTTCATCGGTTTCTCTCTCTCCTCTCTACTCGACTCCGCTACCAGCCACCAGCATGACTTACACACTTCATCGGTTTCTCTCTCTACTCTGCCACCGCTGCCATCCAGAGGGAGGTACAGGACAGTCGGCCAGGCTTACTGTGTGGAGGAAGGACAGCAGCACCTCCACTACCAGGATCAAGAATAGCTTTAATCTGACTGCTGTTTTTAACACTTTAGCATTTATTACTATACTGTTATTATAATCTTACCACTCTGCACTTTTAATTGTTGTTATATTTATGATATTTATTTATATTATATTTGTGACTGTTTTACTGTATACCTGTATGTGCTACTATATGAGCGAGATCTCCAACGTATAATGTATAAAATGATAGTGTAGGCAGCGATATTATGATTTATAAGAAAAAAACACTGAGGACATGGTTGATATGGGTAATGGTAGAAGGATTAGTCTGCTGGTTTGACGCTGAAAATTGTTTGATTTCAACTGGCAGTTGTAGTGTTGCCGGACGGGAGAATAACGTCTGGGCTGTGTGAGGAGACGACAGTCAGCGGCAGGTGAAGCCGCTGAGCAGCTCTGCTATCTGGGGTGTAGCTCGTTTTGGCTCTACGGACGAGCGTCTTTCACTTCCTTGTTTGATCAGTGCAGAATGCCCGGCAGTCTTGAAATAAAAGTCATTTTAAAATGTTCTGCTCTTGGCATAGCTGATCAAAGCTGCTATCGCGGCTGGTTAGGCAGAATTCCATGTGCCGCAGTGGCTGTGGTATCTTCTGTCTTTATTCTGTTATGAAACTGACTACCTTCTGCATTCTCAGTGTCTCGGTTCTGACAAGATTCTCGACTCGACAGTGCTCTAGTAGTCTACAGTCGTCTCTCAATATCTACAATAACACTCATTAGGTAGGCTGAGTGAACTGGGGTTCGAAATGGACAGTCAAGTCAGTCACTATAAAATAAATATGTTTTGGAAAATAGTAGACACTATGTTATCTAACCAGGACCAAGCATACTACTACACTACAGGCGAAATGTAGCCTTCACATGCCAAGCTACCGCTGCCTCTCTACCACTGAATATCTACAAGGCCAAGTTACTACTATACTACTTTACCAGTTACATTTACACGTCCAAGAACAAAGGTAGTTAACTACATTCATTTACGTTATATTTGTGAAACGTATTAGTGTGTAATGTAATGTTATTTTAAGAAAATATAAAATATTGCATCCAGAACTCTTGAACAAAAACAGCAGCAGTATAAACCTTGGTAAGGTAAGGAGCAGAACATTTTCGGATAAGGGGGAGGAGTCACCATCTTCCCGAAGATGTTATCTATATAACAACGTGTTTGCTGAGTGAAAATAAATCAGAAGGAAGCTTCCAAGCAACAACAAAGTACACTGAAGCCAGATTGAGGGTTTGAGAGCTGCCTTGATTATGAAGGGGAAAAGTGTAATGACTGTTTTCCTACTTGCACTTGTTGCAAAACACTCCTTGTCTCATCCTATCAATTTATCAGTTATGTTGAATGACCCAGTTACACCCCCCTGCTCTGGATCATGCCAAGGTGTTGTCATCGAGTTGAGGCGTTATCAGGAAGCTCAATCAGGGTCCATCATCACGAAGATGGTTGCTAAACTTGACGGAGATAATTTAACCACAGGTGAGGGATTTTTTAAGAAGAGGTTTGAAAACAATGATGGAAAATTCTCTCTAACCATCTCCTCAGCTGAGTACAATGACATGGGGTTGTACGAGTGTGTCTGTGGCGAGTACAAACAGCATGTAAATCTACAAGTTTTGGTCCCCACTGAAATATCTGCCCATGTTGGAGATAATGTCACACTTGCCTGCCATGGCTCAACTAAAAAACAGACTAAGGACAGTGAGATATATATCCAATGGATGAAAGATGGACAGAATGTGTCTACCGTCAAGGCAGGGAATGTAACCTATGACCCTGGCTTTAAGGACAGGGTTTCTGTGTCCATGGATGGTTACCGACAGGGAGACCTTTCCCTCAAACTCAACGACCTACACCTTTCTGATCAGGGGACATACCTGTGCATCTTCGGCCCTGACCACCAGAGAGGAACTCCAGAAGCTGTCATTCTCACTATCACTCCCAAAGAGAAGCACTGCGATGACACAGGAAGGCCAACAATGGTGGTGTTGGTGGTGGTGGTGGTTGTTTTGGTGATCATCCTAGTTGCTGTGTTGTACTTTGTCAAACATCCATCCTCACACATATTGTAAACCACCAAGTTAAATGTTTTGTTGTTTTGTGTCTTATCTTGTAGAACAACATTGAAGGTTTGTATTTGTCATTTGATGTGGAACATTAATCATGAATAGAATTCTGCATTACCAAATATCCTTTGTGATCTGTTAATTCAGTATATAATCCAAAATTAAACTTGGATGTACAATGAATAAAAATGTAAAATGAAATTGACAACTTTATTGTCTTTTATTTTATTTATTTATAAATGAATGGAAGAAAAATCATTAGAATAGTTGAATTAAAACAAATATTTTATTCATAAATTTCATAATAAACTACAGTCCATTTTAAAATGCAAAATGAAACTTACAACTTGGTATTAAAAGTGGTAATATAAAATACATTAACGTCATAAAATCCTTCACGTGTTAATTTGATCCTTCTCACATCTGCAGGATGACCAGTAATCAGTTCCAGATATCTATAATATTACAAATACAGCAGGAACCAAACAGGCACATTATACATTGATAGTATTATGAAATACAGGAGATGAAAGCAGGAGAAACTGAAGAAACAATGACTAACTGACCAAAGTGTAAAAAGTCTCTTGTTGTTCCCAACTAACTCTCAAACTCTGATATTTTAATTCCATAATCATCTTAAAAACTAGGCCTACATCTAATGGCTTGGCTACACACACACACACACACACACACACACACACACACACACACACACACACACACACACACACACACACACACACACACACACACACACACACACACACACACACACACACACACACACACACACACACACACACACACACACACACACAGAGGTCTGGGACCAGGCTTGTGTAACTCCTCCATCTCTATGATGGTAGAGGATCCATTCACCTCTCTGGTGTCTTTCTCTCTCTCAGGACACATGGTAACTCATCACTATGACCATCAGAACTCTGTTGGGACTCTTTTGAAGGCTATGGTGATCCCCTGGGGCTGCGACGAAAGATAAATCCTGAACAGTTCATTCTGGACCTCTGAGGCCACATTCTGCCTGTAAGAAAACTACTGCAAATGCTAACTGCAAATGCTAACACTATCTTTATCCATGGTGACTGGGTTCCTGTGTCCTCAGAACAGTCTTCTCTAGTAGTGACAGTGAGAGTGAGAGAATCTGGATTTCCTCTCATCTGTTTGTCAGGGCCGAGGAGGTACTGGTATGTCCCCTGATCAGAACGACTCAAGTCAGTGAGAGAGAGAGAAATGTGTCCCTGTCTGTAAGCATCGTTGGACCCAGAATCCCAGTTCTCAATCTGAGGGCCGTAGGTTATATTCCCTGCCGTGACATTCAGCACAGTCTGTTCATTCTTTCTGCAACAGACGTACACCTCACTGTCAGGAGTTTGTTTTTTAGTTAAGATATAGAAGTTGAGTTGAAAATTAGATCCATTGTAAGCAGGTTGGCCTTCAACAATGGGGACTAAAACTACAAATTGTACATCTTCTTGAGTCTTACAAATCAGATGCCTGTCGCCGCGGAGTGTAGGTAGTAGAGGTGTAGGTGGCTGCGCAGTGTGTGGAGTCGCACCGGTTGCACATTGTGAGTAGTTGGGGTGGCAGCGGAGTGCGCGTAATGTGGGTTTCGTGCAGAGCGCGTAGTTGGGGCAGCCTTCTGACACTGAGGAAGTGAAAGACTCTCGGCCGAAGAGCCTTAAAGAGCTAAAGCCCATATAGCGGAGGTGTTCGGCGGCTTCACTGGCAGTGCTCCCGATACGCTCACAGCCCAGCAGTTCTCCTCCTGACCGACACCACTACAGCTGCTACTCGGAGTTATTAAGCCGCTTTTTCATCGTCAAACCAGCAGACTAATCCAACTACCGGGCAGGCTTACTGTGTGGAGGAAGGACAGCAGCACCTCCACTACCAGGATCAAGAATAGCTTTTATCTGACTGCTGTTTTTAACACTTTAGCATTTATGACTATAGTGTTATTATAATCTTACCCCTCTGCAATTTTAATTGTTGTTCATGACTTCTTTACTGTATACCTGTATGTGCTATGTACTATATGAGAGAGATCTCCGACGAAGAAATCCGATGTATGTATTACTGTTAATACTCGCAAATGGGAAATATACTACTTGAATAAAATTGAATAAACTACTAGAACAAACTTAAAATAACTGTCAGATAATTTATGTACCACAGGAATATAATGGCATAATGTATAAAATGATAGTGTAGGCAGTGATATTGTGATTTATAAGAAAAGGACACTGAGGACATGGTTGATATGGGTAATGGCAGTTGGATTAGTCTGCTGGTTTGACGCTGAAAATGGTTTGATTTCAACTGGCAGTTGTAGTGTTGCCGGACGGGAGAATAACGTCTGGGCTGTGTGAGGAGACGACAGTCAGCGGCAGGTGAAGCCGCTGAGCAGCTCTGCTATCTGGGGTGTAGCTCGTTTTGGCTCGAAGGACGAGCCTCTTTCACTTCCTTGTTTGATCCGTCCAGAAGGTTCTGCTCTTGTCATAGATGATCAAAGCTGCTATCGGCTTGTTAGGCAGAATTCCATGTGATGCGGTGGCTGTGGTATCTTCAGTCTTTATTCTGTTATGAAACGGACTGTCATCTGCATTGTCAGAGTCTGGGTTAATAGTCACAAAGTTATCTAACCAGGACCAAGCATACCAAGCGAAACGTAGCCTACACATGCCAAGCACCGCTAAATCTCTACCAGACCAAGCTATTACTATACTACTTTACCAGTTACATTTACACGTCCAATAACAGGGTTAATTAACTACATTCGTTTACATTATATTTGTGAAACGTATTAGTGTCTAATGTAACGTTCTTATTAAAAAAATATTGCTTGCATACAGAACTCTGGAACAAAAACAGCAGCAGTATAAACCTCGGTAAGGGGAGGAGCAGTCCATACTCGGGAAACGTTAAGGAGGAGGAGTCTAGAGGCGAAAGAAGCCTATTTAGGTGACGTGCTGGCTAGCGGAGTATAACGCTTGAAAAATTAAAGGAGAACCGCACACTAGGAGCTCAGATGCAATAATTTAAGGGAGTCACCATCTTACCCATTTATAAGTAAAATGTTGGCTGAGAAAGGACATTTATAACCAAAATGTTTGCTGAGAAAGGAGAGTCATAACTGGAATGTTTGCTGAGAAAGGAAGCGACAAGGAAGCTGCCAACACTAACAAAGTTGTCTGATGGCAGATTGAGTGTTTGAGCATTGCCAGAGAGAACTGCCTTGGCCCCAGAACCCCAGCAGGCCACAGGACCAAAACGGCCAACCCAGCCCCTGGTACGACAACAGCAACCCTTGCCCCCCCCCCAGCCTCCAACAGACAGGCCCGACTCCTGGACCCCAACTTCCAGCCCGGACCCCCCAAATCAAACGTCCAGCTTTGCTCACCGCTGTCCAGCATTCTACCATGAACTGTTTTTGGAAGACCTTTTTTATCGCTTTTTCACACAATGTGTTTTTCTACGTTGCTGAATCCTCTGTTCTTTCTACAATTACAGTCGTTTTGAATGACACTGTCACACTGCCCTTCTCTGGATCATGTCACGGTGATGTCGAATGGAAGCATCGCCATGAGAGTAAATCAGGTGTTACACACACCACGGTCGCTACACTGCTGCACCAAGGAGATTTCACACCCGGACTGGGCTTTGAGAACAGAGTTAAACGTGGGGATGGAGACCTCTATCTCAACATCTCCTCTGTTGTATTTAATGACAACGGGTGGTTTGAGTGTCACTGCGGTGAGACTCAAGAAAATGTACAATTTGTAGTTTTAGTCCCCATTGTTGTAGGCCAACCTGCTTGCATTGGATCTAATTTTCAACTCAACTTCTATGGATTAACAGAAAAACAAACTCCTGACAGTGAGGTACACGTCTGTTGCAGAAAGAATGGACAGACTGTGCTGAATGTCACGGCAGGGAATATAACTTATGGCCCTCGGTTTGAGAACTGGGATTATTGGTCCAACGATGCTTACAGACAGGGACACATTTCCCTCCCCCTCACTGACCTACACCTTTCTGATCAGGGGACATACCTGTGCCTCTTCGGCCCTGACCACCAGAGAGGAAATCCAGGAGCTGTCACTCTCACTATCACTTCCAAAGAGAAGCACTGCGATGACACAGGAAGGCCAACAATGGTGGAGGTGTTGGTGGTGGTTGTTTTGGTGATCATCCTAGTTGCTGTTTTCTATTTTCTTGGAGGTAGATTGAAAGAAACAATGGCTGATTGGTTTAAAGAGAGGTGTTCAAGATCTCAATTCAGTCCCTGTCCAGAAGGGGAACAGGGAGGGGAGCATCTCTCTGTCACTATAAGTGAAAGTGAATCAGAGACAGAAGAAGACAGGATTGGGACAAGGACATGTTTTGTCCCCTATGCACCTGCTTGTATCATCAGAGCCCTATCAGGACCCCCCTCTACCCCAGGCCTTGTTACCAAGACTACTGATGGACCTCCCTCTACCCCAGGCCTTGTTACCAAGACTACTGATGAATCTCCCTCTACCCTAGGCCTTGTTACCAATGGTACTGATGGACCTCCCTCTGCCCCAGACCACGTTACCAAGACTACTGATGGACCTCCCTCTACCGCAGGCCTTGTTACCAAGGCTACTGATGGACCTCCCTCTGCCCCAGACCACGTTACCAATGGTACTGATTGACCTCTCTCAACCCCCGGCCTTGTTACCAATGGTACTGATGGACCTCCCTCTGCCTATTTGAGGAGTGTTTACTGTCTCCAATTTGTTTAATAAAATGTTAACTTAAACATTTTGGTAGTTCAGAATGTATTTTGTACATGATCAATTCATTTTCCACATCAAATGATGGATACATACCTCAAATGTTATTCCACAAGATACAGACACAACAATTCTGAATCAATCGTTAAACTACATGGTTTACATTATGTGATGACGGATACTGTACCTCTGTGTGCTATGTAGGTCTACTATATGTGAGAGAGCTCCAATGAATCATTCCAATGTAGTACTTTTAATAGATACTTGCAAATGGCAAATATACTACTTGAATAAAATGGATTAAACTACTTGAAAAAACGTAGAAAAGCTTCCGATTGAGTTTGGAACAGTCAGATAATTTCTGTACCACAGAAATATAACGATAGTATAATGTATATAATGATATTGTGTATATATGATGGTATTTAAGAAACTTAGGGCTATCTTCTGTATATCCCCCCAACCTTGTCACAACACAACTAATTGGCTCTAACCTTTAAGACGGCACACCTGTTAATTGAAATGCATTCCAGGTGACTACCTCATGAAGCTGGTTGATGAAATGTAAAAAAGTGTGCAAAGTGTGAAAAGGCAAAGGTTGGCTACTTTGAAGAATCTCAAATATAATATATATATTTGATTTGTTTAACACTTTTTTGGTTACTACATGATTGTTATTTTCTAGAGTTGATGTCTTCACTTATTTAAAAAATGTAGAAAATAGGAAAAAATAAAGAAGAACCCTTGAATGAGTAGGTGTTCTAAAACTTTTGACTTGTACTGTATATATATATATATATATATATATTATTTTTAAAGTACCTTGGATCTCGGTGTCTTCATGTGTAGCTACGGTCCTGGAGAGTGTGAAGGAGGGCCACTAAAGCAGTTACTTATTCTGTGAATCTTTGATTTTGTATTGATGGTGGATATTAACAGCTTCTAGTTTGTGGTCGGATCTGACTCTCTATGTCCCTTTGTAATGCACCCCATGCTCCCCATCTAAAAGGGCTATGTACCCTTATGGTGGAAAAAGAGTACCTGTTCCAGCCCATAGGATGTCAAAATAGATACACTAGATGGCGCTAAAGTTTAAAATATAATGCATGTGTCACCGACAAGTGAAGTCAGGAAAACTCATCAACTCTTGGTACTGTAGGGGAGGGCTGGGAGGGGAGGGGAAAGTAAGTATGTTATAATTCACTCCATTTAACAGCTTTCAAACACAGGTTAGAAACAGGACTTCTGGGAAAAATACATTTCTGGAGGATCACAAAATATGTTTGCTTACTAAACCAATAAGGGCTACAGGGTAGCGTAGTGGTTAGAGTGTCAGACTAGTAACCGAAAGGTTGCAAAATCGAATCCCCGAGTTGACAAGATAAAAATCTGTTGTTCTGTTCGTAGGCCGTCATTGAAAATAAGAATTTGTTCTTAACTGACTTGCCTAGTTAAATAAAGGTTAAATAAAGGTTTAAAATAAGGTATGTGCCAGTGTTTGGTACAAGTTCACTTTGTAGGCCTAGCTGTGTACCTCACATCTGAAAGGATGGTTTAGAAACTTGGGAACCAAGCTGGTTACCAGTGTAGCCTGTTATCACCTGGACTGTATTTTCACACCAAGGAAAAAACCTCCAGGCTTCCGTCATAGATGTCAATTTACAGAAAATTAAAATAAATAATTACAGGGTCAGTTTGGAGTTGTCAAGAGCCAACACAGTCTCACATTCAATTCGCGCATATATGTACAAAATGTATTTCAGCAGATTTCGTGCGTTTTTGTGCATTTTTGTGGTGTTTTGGGGTGGTTCAATTCGTTTGAAAATACACGAATTTCTGTGCTACTTAATTCCTGCGAAAATACACGAATTTCTGTGCTACTTAATTCGTGCGAAAAGACACGAATTTAACCAGTAGGCGACACAAGCTGTTGCAACAACCATGTAGACGCGATAATTTGTATTTCATTTTTGTTCTTCTTAATGGCTAATTCAACGTCATGAATATACAGAAATGTTGTCTTTGTTTAACCATGTTTTAAAATGTGTCGTTGTATGCCTATATGTACTGTTTTAGACTTGCTGAACAGAATTTTTGAGAAAAGACGCACATTTAAGTGCGACTTAATTCGTGGGAAATATTGTTTTATTAATGCCAATGCTGTTTTCTGTGCTTGATTTCGCTTAATACTTTGGATACTGGTGCACTTGTAATCAGAACGCCTTTTTGTCATGTAGGCAACCATACACGATTTTCTTCATAACCCATTTCATTTTTCGTGGAGCCTAAATTACACCATTTTCTTCATAATGCATGTATACATGTGAATGTAAAATAATGAATTATGTTGGCTTACACTTATGGCCTTTCCAAGGCCTTTCCATACCTTAAGGGAACATTTTAGCACTCGCCATATGGTTAGTGAGAAACGCCACATTGCAAATGTAAGGTCCCTTACTAGACGTCCTGCAACGTTTCTAAAATTCGTGGACGGCGTCGGGCCGTGCGCGGGGGAGAGATCTTTCAGGAAGTCATCAAACTAAATCTCTCGGACGTTCGGTTTCCGTTTTATAAAAATAACAAATTTTGGTCATTTTTCCGCAGTCTCGGAAATTCCCACCAGAGGGAAAATAAATAATATTGCAAATGCACAAGCACATTGCAAATGCATGTGGCCTTTTCTCCTAAACGGAAAATATTTCGAAGACGTAATGGACAGTTGGCCTCAAACAAGATGGCGTCGAGGCCTCAACGCTTTTTGAGTTATGGCCATTTTTCTGGGATTAAAGGTCAAAAACGCAAAGTAGGGTGCTAATTTGACCGCTTCACGTCAAAGTACATAAGCATACGGTGTCAGGGAAAAAAGAACCAGCCATTTATCTATCGTAATTTAAGAGAAATCGTACATTGACAAATTGGTCATGTTCACAAAAAGGAGTTAAAAAAAAAATAATTACAGATCCAGTTGCAGTGTGTTCAGACGAACATTTTTTAAGTGGGTCTCGAAGCTCTGCCAGAATTCTGTGATTTTATGTGATTTTATGAAATAACACACACTCATTTAACCCTCTGGAAATAAGTCAGTTCTTAACATAAAGACTTAAACCTCAACATTATATAAGAGCCTACCCCAAGGAGGATATGTGTTCACTTTCAGCTTCCTATGTCAACCGGAAGTACCTTCAAATGGTGCCATAGGGTCAGTTTCGAAGGGTTAAAAAGGTCAGATCTGCCTCCCGGGTGGCGCAGTGGTCTAGGGCACTGCATCGCAGTGCTAGCTGCGCCACCAGAGTCTCTGGGTTTGCGCCCAGGCTCTGCCGCAGCCGGCCGCGACCGGGAGGTCCGTTGGCCTAGCGTCGTCCGGGTTAGGGAGGGTTTGGCCGGTAGGGATATCCTTGTCTCATCGCGCTCCAGCGACTCCTGTGGCGGGCCGGGGGCAGTGCGCGCTAGCCAAGGGGGCCATGTGCACGGTGTTTCCTCCGACACATTGGTGCGGCTGGCTTCCGGGTTGGAGGCGCGCTGTGTTAAGAAGCAGTGCGGCTTGGTTGGGTTGTGCTTCGGAGGACGCGTGGCTTTCGACCTTCGTCGAAAAGGGGAAAAGGGGATAAAAGGATGGAGTGAAAAAGTACGGTGCTTAAAGACACACAAAGCCTGCAATGGCATTGCCATTATCTCCAGGCCGTGCCGAGTTCAACGAGATGCCCCGCTTGACCGTAGCTAGCTCGGTCTGAGTGCAGCTACAGGGACAAGAAGAAGGACCCAAATGACCCTTTGACCTCAATTTCATATTCTTTTGCTTTTGGGAGACAGAGAGAGAACCGTTAAGGTTAGAAGCACAATTTGACCTCAGGAACGTTCCTAAGGTCCTCCCGATCTGTGCAAGCCTAACATTGACCGTGTGGCATTAACCCTTAATAGTTAAAAGAAGGTGTTTACATCAAACAGTTTACAATGACATGTCTCCCCATAGGAGACATGCCTGCTCCCCTAAATTCAACCTGAAGCCTATGTGGGTTAATAATGCCTTATGAACCTGTCTTCGATGACAATCCATCAGGCCACTATGAGGTCTACCTGTGTCGATTCTAAGCTTCCTGGAGCAACCGGAAGTGGTTAAATCACCCTAAAAGTGTTTGCCATACCCAACCTGCAGTTTGAGAGAAATAGTGCATTCAACCCTATGTAAATCAGTGAGTTCTTAACGTATAGACTTAAAACTCAGGATTCTGTAAAAGCCCACTCCAATGAGGATATGTGTTTACTTTCAGCTTCCTGTGCCAACCGGAAGTGCCATAATTGGTGTCAAAAGGGCTGTTTCGAAGGGTTAAAAAAGTCTAATCTTTCCAAAACTTAATATATGTGAATAGGCAACCCTCATGAACTGTAAATCAGTCATTCATCCCATCAGATTTCAAGGAAAAATTTACACACCCACACAGAAAGGATGGAGTGACACACTGAGGGGCTTAGAGGCAGACAGTGCCTGCAATAGTTACTTTTGTTTGAACTTTTAAAGAACCGTCAGACCTAGAGTTCTGAAACTTTACAAACCTGTTCTAGAGCTCAGGTCGATTAAGCACGGTGAGTTATGTGGCTTTAGAAGGTTCTCGGACCGATAAAAAGCCTCGGTGCATTTGCATTGACTTCAATTCATTTTGAGCATTACAAAATGGTGACATTTAGAAAAGTCCCAGAGTTGCAAGACTAGGTGCATTGAAACCGGCTCGGCCCATAGAGACGGACCCCGACATTTCTGTCCGATAGCTCATTCAAGGACCCCGTAGCAAGGCATGGAAAAAAGTGGAATTTCAGCACCAATTAAGGTTTTGCTCGGGCACCGAATGACCTATCGAGCCGAAACTTGGGATTCGAGGTCGCCTCACATAGGGCTAAACATAATGTGAAAACTGGACCCGCAGCTAGAACATAACTACCTATTATTTGTTTTATTATGGTTTAAATGGAAGGCGCTGTGAATTTTGGGCCTGCTCTGAAATATGTGATAGTTGGCTTCTAAACGAGTTGGAAAAAGTGAGTTTGGAGTCAGATGGTATCAGTTTGGTGTCTGAAAATATCTAATTGGCTGATGGACACTGACTTGCTAGTTGACCCTTGTGCATTTGCAATATGTTTCAACAGTGAAAAACCACCAAAATAGCATTCTGAAATCACCACTAAAAATGACATCACCATAGCCGTGCCGAGTTCAACGAGATGCCCCGCTTGACCGTAGCTTGCTCGGTCTGAGCGCAGCGACAGTGACAAGAAGATGACCCTTGACCTACATTTCAAGTCTTTTGCTTTTGGGAGACAGAGAGAGAACTGTTAAGGTTTAGAAGCACAATTTGACCTCAGGAACGTTCCTAAGGTCTCTGTGCAAGCCTAACCTTGACCGTGTGGCATTAACCCTTAACAGTTAAAAGAAGGTGTTTACATCAAACAGTTTACAATGACATCTCACCCCATAGGAACACATTGCTTGCACCCCTAAATTCAACCTGAAGCCTATGTGGGTTATGAATGTCTTATGAACCTGTCTTCAATGACAATCCATCAAGCGACTATGAGGTCTACCTGTGTTGATTCTAAGCTTCCTGGAGCAACCGGAAGTGATAAAATCACCCTAAAAGTGTTTTGCCATACCCAACCAGCAGTTTGTGATATATAGTGCATTCAACCCTGTGTAAATCAGTCAGTTCTTAACGTATAGACTTAAAACTCAGGATTCTGTAAAAGCATACCCCGATCAGGATATGTATTTACTTATAGCTTCCTGTGCCAACCGGAAGTGCCTTAAAATGGGGTCATAGGTGCTGTTTCGAAGGTTTAAAAAAGTCAGATTTTTCCAAAACTTTAAATGTGTGAATCGGTCAACCTTTAATGAACTGTAAATCAGTAATTTCGCTAAACAGATGTCAAAGAAAAGCTCTCTCTCACACACACACACACACACACACACACACACACACACACACACACACACACACACACACACACACACACACCAAGGACGGAGTGAAAAAGTATGGTGCTTAAAGACACACAGAGCCTTAAATGCTTTTAGGGGGGATCCAGCGCTATACTACCGCCCCAAATCAATGGGTGCTGGCCTGAGTGATTTATGGAGGTTTTCAAAAAATATTCTGTTTTTTCTTCTGGAAAATATTTTATGTTTTTTCTTCTCGAGTCAATGGCCTGAGTGATTTATGGAGGTTTTCAAAAAATATTCTAAGTCCAAACTTTTCATGCACCTGGTATTTTTTTGGGGTTACCAGGCGTCATTTTTCAAAACGGTTGAAATTGCTTTTAGGGGGCATCCAGAGTTTCACATGACCGGATGAGGTAACTATTCTTGTTCTTCTTGTAACTTTCCGGTAGGCTAGAAGCTTTCCGGTGTTTTGCTGCTCGACACAGGTCGACGCAGGTATTGCACTTGATTTATCGTTATCGTAACAGTAGGTGCAGCCAAGTGGAGATACGAAAGGTTTCTAGCTATTTCGCACTGACGGTAATTTGAACACAAGAACGTTTCTAGTGAAAAGGTGCTTACACTCAGAGCCATGTATTTACACTCAGCCACCCTAGCCTTATTACGGGTTAACGTTTTGGTAATTTTGGTTGGCCAACAAAATGTAAGACTACAATGACTGCATACGTTTCCCCAAATGTTATACGAAAAAAAAATGTTTTGTTATTGATGGACAATGGCAAGGCTGCCATTGTATTTTCAGTTACATTCTGGTCAATAAAAATGGTTTACACGTTTGTTTTTTAAGAAATACATGGAACTACAACCGAATAAAACACCATTAGCCATCATGCATTGCATGATTCATTCTATACTGAAGTCTGTTCAGAAAAATCGAAAACAGTACATATAGGCATAAAACCACAATGTTTTAATAGGGATTAAATAAAGACAATATATATATAACCTCTTATGGTTATATGGTTAAAAAAAAGACAAAATATCTATATATTCATAACGTAAAATAAATAAATACAGGCGATCGCGTCTATGGTTGTTGCAACGGCTTGTGTGTCGCCTACTGGTTAAATTCGTGTCTTTTCGCACGAATTAAGTAGCACAGAAATTCGTGTATTTTCGCACAAATTAAGTAGCACAGAAATTCGTGTATTTTCAAACGAATTGAACCACCCCAAAACACCACAAAAATGCACAAAAACGCACGAAATCTGCTGAAATACATTTTGTACATATATGCGCGAATTGAATGTGAGGCTGGGCTGCAAGAGCACAAACTGTTCTGGGATCGGGCTAGTGTAGAGTTATCCTGGGTGTCAGTCTGTTTCTGATCTCTTACCAACTCCTTAATGGTACTGTCACGTCTTCATAATGAGAGCACAAACTGTTCTGGGATCAGGCTAGTGTAGAGCTGCATGGGAATGTAATGTATATGAAAGGGATGTGTCATGTTTCCCTCTTCCATCACCAAGTTAAGTACAATAAGAACTACAGAATAGCACCTTTATTGTTGCCTTTGAAAGAAAAGACAAATTCATATATTATTTTTAATGCATTTTATCAGTTTTTTTCAGCTGAGTGTGCAGCTTAGTTGCATTGAAAAGTACCATGTTATGAATCTGTGGACTACAATGCTACATTTGGGCTCCCGAGTGGCGCAGCGGTCTAAGGCACTGCATCTCAGCGCTAGAGGTCTCACTACAGACACCTGGTTTGAATCCAGGCTGTATCACAACCGGCCGTGATAGGGAGTCCCATGGGCGGCACACAATTGGCCCAGTGTTGTCCGGGTTTGGCCCGTGTATGTCGTCATTGTAAATAAGAATTTGTTCTAAACTGACTTGGTGAGTTAAATAAAGGTTAAAAAAAATCTTTCATTAAGATTTTTTCAAATAATACATAATATTTTTAGCTATGTTGTACCTTGTCAAACAGCCATCCTCACACATATTGTAAACCACCTAGTTAAATGTTTTGTTGTTTTGTGTCTGATCTTGTAGAACAACATTGAAGGTTTGTATTTGTCATTTGATGTGGAACATTAATCATGAATAGAATTCTGCACTACCAAATATCCTTTGTGATCTGACAATTCAGTATATAATCCAAAATTAAACTTGGATGTACAATGAATAAAAATGTAAAATGAAATTGACAACTTTATTGTCTTTTATTTTATTTATTTATAAATGAATGGAAGAAAAATCATTAGAATAGTTGAATTAAAACAAATATTTTATTCATACATTTCATAATAAACTACAGTCCATTTTAAAATGCAAAATGAAACTTACAACTTGATATTAAAAGTGGTAATATAAAATACATTAACGTCATAAAATCCTTCACCGTGTTAATTTGATCCTTCTCACATCTGCAGGATGACAAGTAATCAGTTCCAGATATCTATAATATTACAAATACAGCAGGAACCAAACAGGCACATTATACATTGATAGTATTATGAAATACAGGAGATGAAAGCAGGAGAAACTGAAGAAACAATGACTAACTGACCAAAGTGCAAAAAGTCTCTTGTTGTTCCCAGCTAACTCTCAAACTCTGATATTTTAATTCCATAATCATCTTAAAAACTAGGCCTACATCTAATGGCTTGGCTACACACACACACACACACACACACACACACACACACACACACACACACACACACACACACACACACACACACACACACACACACACACACACACACACACACACACACACACACACACACACACACACACACACACACACACACACACACACACACACACACACACACACACACACACAAACAGGTCTGGGACCAGGCTTGTGTAACTCCTCCATCTCTTTGATGGTAGAGGATCCATTCACCTCTCTGGTGTCTTTCTCCCTCTCAGGACACATGGTAACTCATCACTATGACCATCAGAACTCTGTTGGGACTCTTTTGAAGGCTATGGTGATCCCCTGGGGCTGCGATTAAAGATAAATCCTGAACTGTTCATTCTGGACCACTGAGTCCACATTCTGCCTGTAAGAAAAGTCACACACCCTCCTACTGCAAATGCTAACACCATGTTTATCCATGGTGACTGGGTTCCTGTATCCTCAGAGCGGGTTTCTCTAGTAGTGACAGTGAGAGTGAGAGAATCTGGATTTCCTCTCGTCTGTTTGTCAGGGCCGAGGAGGCACAGGTATGTCCCCTGATCAGAACGGCTCAAGTCAGTGAGAGAGAGAGAAATGTGTCCCTGTCTGTAAGCATCGTTGGACCCAGAATCCCAGTTCTCAAACCCAGGGCCATAAGTTATATTCCCTGCCGTGACATTCAGCACAGTCTGTCCATCCTTTTCACAGTAGACGTGTACCTCACTGTCAGGAGTTAGTTTTTTAGTTAAACCATAGAAGTTGAGTTGAAAATTAGATCCATTGTAAGCAGGTTGGCCTTCAACAATGGGGACTAAAACTACAAATTGTACATCTTCTTGAGTCTTACAAATCAGATGCCTGTCGCCGCGGAGTGTAGGTAGTGGAGGTGCAGGTGGCTGCGCAGTGTGTGGAGTCGCACCGGTTGCACATTGTGAGTAGTTGGGGTGGCAGCGGAGTGCGCGTAATGTGGGTGTCGAGTAGAGCGCGTAGTTGGGGCGGCCTTCTGACACTGAGGAAGTGAAAGACTCTCGGCCGAAGAGCCTTAAAGAGCTAAAGCCCATATAGCGGAGGTGTTCGGTGGCTTCACTGGCAGTGCTCCCGATACGCTCACAGCCCAGCAGTTCTCCTCCTGACCGACACCACTACAGCTGCTACTCGGAGTTATTATTAAGCCGCTTTTTCATCGTCAAACCAGCAGACTAATCCAACTACCATAACGATGTCTCTGTGTCCTCTGTTCCCTTTTCTTAAATACCATCATATATACACAATATCATTATATACATTATACTATCGTTATATTTCTGTGGTACAGAAATTATCTGACTGTTCCAAACTCAATCGGAAGCTTTTCTACGTTTTTTCAAGTAGTTTAATCCATTTTATTCAAGTAGTATATTTTACATTTGCAAGTACCTATTAAAAGTACTACATTGGAATGATTCGTTGGAGCTCTCTCACATATAGTAGACCTACATAGCACACAGAGGTATACAGTATCCATCATCACATAATGTAAACCATGTAGTTTAACGATTGATTCAGATGTTTTGTGTCTGGATCTTGTAGAATAACATTTGAGGTATGTATCCATCATTTAATGTTGAAAATGTATTGATAATGTACAAAACACATTCAACTAACAAAAAGTTTAAGTTGACATTTTATTAAACAAATTGGAGACAGTAAACACTCCTGAAATAGACATTAGAGGGAGGTCCATCAGTAGCCTTGGTAACAAGGCCTGGGGTAGAGGGAGGTCCATCAGTACCATTGGTAACAAGGCCTGGGGTAGAGGGGCGTCAATCAGTTACCATTGGTAACAAGGCCTGGGGTAGAGGGAGGTCCATTGTTACCATTGGTAACAAGGCCTGGGGTAGAGGGAGGTCCATCAGTACCATTGGTAACAAGGCCTGGGGTAGAGGGAGGTCCATTAGTACCATTGGTAACAAGGCCTGGGATAGAGGGAGGTTCTAGCTGATCTCTGATGATACAGGTAGGTGCATAGGGGACAAAACATGTCCTTGTCCCAATCCTGTCTTCTTCTGTCTCTGATTCACTTTCACTTATAGTGACAGAGAGATGCTCCCCTCACTGTTCCCCTTCTGGACAGGGACTGAACTGAGATCTTGAACACCTCTCTTTAAAACAATCAGCCATTGTTTCTTTCAATCTACCTCCAAGAAAATAGAAAATAACAGCAACTAGGATGATCACCAAAACAACCACCACCACCACCAACACCTTCACCATTGTTGGCCTTCCTGTGTCATCGCAGTGCTTCTCTTTGGGAGTGATAGTGAGAATGACAGCTTCTGGAGTTCCTCTCTGGTGGTCAGGGCCGAAGATGCACAGGTATGTCCCCTGATCAGAAAGGTGTAGGTCGTTGAGGTAGAGGGAAAGGTCTCCCTGTCGGTAACCATCCATGGACACAGAAACCCTGTCCTTAAAGCCAGGGTCATAGGTTACATTCCCTGCCTTGACGGTAGACACATTCTGTCCATCTTTCATCCATTGGATATATATCTCACTGTCCTTAGTCTGTTTTTTAGTTGAGCCATGGCAGGCAAGTGTGACATTATCTCCAACATGGGCAGATATTTCAGTGGGGACCAAAACTTGTAGATTTACATGCTGTTTGTACTCGCCACAGACACACTCGTACAACCCCATGTCATTGTACTCAGCTGAGGAGATGGTTAGAGAGAATTTTCCATCATTGTTTTCAAACCTCTTTTAAAAAATCCCTCACCTGTGGTTAAATTATCTCCGTCAAGTTTAGCAACCATCTTCGTGATGATGGACCCTGATTGAGCTTCCTGATAACGCCTCAACTCGATGACAACACCTTGGCATGATCCAGAGCAGGGGGGTGTAACTGGGTCATTCAACATAACTGATAAATTGATAGGATGAGACAAGGAGTGTTTTGCAACAAGTGCAAGTAGGAAAACAGTCATTACACTTTTCCCCTTCATAATCAAGGCAGCTCTCAAACCCTCAATCTGGCTTCAGTGTACTTTGTTGTTGCTTGGAAGCTTCCTTCTGATTTATTTTCACTCAGCAAACACGTTGTTATATAGATAACATCTTCGGGAAGATGGTGACTCCTCCCCCTTATCCGAAAATGTTCTGCTGTATGCAATATTTTATATTTTCTTAAAAGAACATTACATTACACACTAATACGTTTCACAGATATAACGTAAATGAATGTAGTTAATTACCTTTGTTCTTGGACGTGTAAATGTAACTGGTAAAGTAGTATAGTAGTAACTTGGCCTTGTAGATATTCAGTGGTAGAGAGGCAGCGGTAGCTTGGCGTGTGAAGGCTACATATCGCCTGTAGTGTAGTAGTATGCTTGGTCCTGGTTAGATAACTTAGTGTCTACTATTTTCCAAAACATATTTATTTTATAGTGACTGACTTGACTGTCCATTTCGAACCCCAGTTCACTCAGCCTACCTAATGAGTGTTATTGTAGATATTGAGAGACGACTGTAGACTACTAGAGCACTGTCGAGTCGAGAATCTTGTCAGAACCGAGACACTGAGAATGCAGAGGACAGTCAGTTTCATAACAGAATAAAGACTGAAGATACCACAGTCACTGGGGCACATGGATTTCTGCCTAACCAGCCGCGATAGCAGCTTTGATCAGCTATGCCAAGAGCAGAACATTTTAAAATCACTTTTATTCCAAGACTGCCGGGCATTCTGCACTGATCAAACAAGGAAGTGAAAGACGCTCGTCCGTCGAGCCAAAACGAGCTACACCCCAGATAGCAGAGCTGCTCAGCGGCTTCACCTGCCGCTGACTGTCGTCTCCTCACACAGCCCAGACGTTATTCTCCCGTCCAGCAACACTACAACTGCCAGTTGAAATCAAACCATTTTCAGCGTCAAACCAGCAGACTAATCCTTCTACCATTACCCATATCAACCATGTCCTCACTGTCCTTTTCTCATAAATCACAATATCGCTGCCTACACTATCATTTTATACATTATGCCATTATATTCCTGTGGTACATAAATTATCTGACAGTTATTTTAAGTTTGTTCTAGTAGTTAATTCAATTTTATTCAAGTAGTATATTTCCCATTTGCGAGTATTAACAGTAATACATACACTGGATTTCTTCGTCGGAGATCTCTCTCATATAGTATATAGCACATACAGGTATACAGTAAAGAAGTCATGAACAACAATTAAAATTGCAGAGGGGTAAGATTATAATAACACTATAGTAATAAATGCTAAAGTGTTAAAAACAGCAGTCAGATAAAAGCTATTCTTGATCCTGGTAGTGGAGGTGCTGCTGTCCTTCCTCCACACAGTAAGCCTGGCCGACTGTCCTGTACCTCCCTCTGGATGGCAGCCGTGGCAGAGTAGAGAGAGAAACCGATGAAGTGTGTAAGTCATGCTGGTGGCTGGTAGCGGAGTCGAGTAGAGAGGAGAGAGAGAAACCGATGAAGTGTGTAAGTCATGCTGGTGGCTGGTAGCGGAGTCGAGTAGAGAGGAGAGAGAGATCTTGGATCCACAGAGCGAAAGCCGTACAGAATACTCCCTTTACTCAATATCTGACGGTCCATAGACTAGAGGGAAAGAGAGATGGTGAGAGACTGGTCCGTTCAGAGAACATGGGGAAAACAGGCTCAAAGGATCTCCTCCATATCTCCTTACAACATTATGCGTTTCCAACCAGTAGCGGGGTAAGTCTGGGTGAAAATGATAGTGTCAACAAATCAGATGCCTGTCGCCGCGGAGTGTAGGTAGTGGAGGTGCAGGTGGCTTCGCAGTGTGTGGAGTCGCACCGGTTGCACATTGTGAGTAGTTGGGGTGGCAGCGGAGTGCGCGTAATGTGGGTGTCGTGTAGAGCGCGTAGTTGGGGCAGTCTTCTGACACTGAGGAAGTGAAAGACTCTCGGCCGAAGAGCCTTAAAGAGCTAAAGCCCATATAGCGGAGGTGTTCGGCGGCTTCACTGGCAGTGTTCCCGATACGCTCACAGCACAGCAGTTCTCCTCCTGACAGACCGTTCTCCTCCTGGACATGGGAGGAAATTCTGGACGGTAAAGGACCCTGGGCAGAGCCAGAGGAGTGTCGCCGCCCCAAAGCGGAGCTGGAGGCAGCAAAAGCGGAGAGGCAGCATTATGAGGCGCTAGCAAGGCAGAGCGGCTGGAAGCCCGAGAGGCTCACCCACAAATGTATTGTGGGGAGGCTAAAGGGGAGTGTGGCGAAGTCAGGTAGGAGACCTGCGCCAACTTCCCGGGCTTACCGTGGAGAGCGAGAGTACGGGGAGACACCGTGTTGTGCTGAAGAGCGCACGGAGTCTCCTGTACGTGTGCTTAGCCCGGAGCGGTACATTCCAGCTCCACGTATCGGCCGGGCTAGAGTGGGCATCGAGCCAGGTGCCATGAAGCCGGCTCAACACATCTGGTCTCCAGTGCGTCTCCTCGGGCCGATGTACATGGCACCAGCCTTACGTATGGTGTCCCCGGTTCGCCAGCACAGCCCAGTGCGGGCTATTCCACCTCGCCGAACTGGCCTGGCTACGGGGAGCATTAAACCAGGTAAGGTTGGGCAGGCTCGGTGCTTAAGAGCTCCTGTACGCCTTCACAGTCCGGTATACCCGGCCCCACCTTCCCGCCCCAGCCCAGTAGCACCAGTGCCTACACCACGCACCAGGCTTCCTGTGCGTCTCCAGAACTCTGTTCCTCCTCCACGCACTCTCCCTATGGTACGTGTCTCCAGCCCAGTACCTCCAGTGCCAGTACCACGCACCATGCCTACCGTGCGGCTCAGCAGATCAGAGTAGGCTGCCTGCCCAGCGCGGTCTGAGCTGCCTGCCTGCCCAGCGCCGTCTGAGCAAACACCCCTTATATAGGGACACCTGTACTCCTATTGGCTGCAGATGTGTGCATAATTTCCTCTCAGGCTATTCGCTGCCTAGGCAGCGGGGTAAACCACTAGGAGCAGAGCTCCCCTATGGGGCGGAGCTCCACGATGTAGAACCAGCTGTACAAAAGCGTCATCCAGTGGAAAAAGTGTGCGCTCAACCAGAAGAGATGCATGTGCAATGCTCTCGGTTACAATTTGTTTGTATGTTCATTAGCACAGTTACATCGCCAATAGGAGTACAGGTGTCCCTATATAAGGGGACGCTTCACCACAGATGATCTCAACTCTATTGATATTCAGATTGGTCTAATAGTACAGTAATACCCATTCCAGAACTATATCCCTCTGCCGTTTCTACCTGGTTCTAACAAGCATTATATGTCCTGATCTTGTCTACAGTCTGATTGTTCCCACATTTTCAGACAGGTGAAGACGATTAAAAGAAGCATTGTGGTCAGATATTCCTGACCACGTCTGGAGGTGACAGTGAAGTGTCAGTCTGTTTCTGATCTCTTACCAACTCCTTAATGGTACTGTGATGTCACGTCTTCATAATGAGAGCACAAACTGTTCTGGGATCAGGCTAGTGTAGAGCTGCATGGGAATGTAATGTATGTGAAAGGGATGTGTCATGTTTCCCTCTTCCATCAACAAGTCAAGTACAATATGAACTAAAGGGAAAAGGGAAAGGGGGAGACCTAGTCAGTTGTAGTTGTGTAGAGTTATCCTGTATATGAATATGAACTAAAGGGAAAAGGGAAAGGGGGAGACCTAGTCAGTTGTAGTTGTGTAGAGTTATCCTGTATATGAATATGAACTAAAGGGAAAAGGGAAAGGGGGAGACCTAGTCAGTTGTAGTTGTGTAGAGTTATCCTGTATATGAATATGAACTAAAGGGAAAAGGGAAAGGGGGAGACCTAGTCAGTTGTAGTTGTGTAGAGTTATCCTGTATATGAATATGAACTAAAGGGAAAAGGGGAGACCTAGTCAGATGTAGTTGTGTAGAGTTATCCTGTATATGAATATGAACTAAAGGGAAAAGGGAAAGGGGGAGACCTAGTCAGTTGTAGTTGTGTAGAGTTATCCTGTATATGAATATGAACTAAAGGGAAAAGGGAAAGGGGGAGACCTAGTCAGTTGTCCAACTGAATGTATTGAAATGTGTCTTCCACATTTAACCCTCTGAATCAGAGAGGTGCGGGGGTCTGCCTTAATCTACATCCACTTCTTCACTACATAGTAGCACCATGATTGTGTGCATTTGAACAAAAGATAAATAAAGGTTTGCTGTATTTTATTAACACAGTCACGTTCCTGACCTGTTTTCTTTTGTCTTGTATTTATTTAGTTGGTCAGGGCGTGAGTTGGGTGGGTTTGTCTATGTGTGATTTTCTATGTTGGGATTTTGTGTTCGGCCTGGTATGATTCTCAATCAGAGGCAGCTGTCAATCGTTGTCCCTGATTGAGAATCATACTAAGGCAGCCAGGGTTTCACGTGTGTTTTGTGGGTGTTTGTATCTCGTGTCAGTGTTCGTGCCACACGGGACTGTTTTCGGTTTTGTCACGTTTGTTGTTTTTTGTATTTGTAAGTGTTCAGTTTCGTTTCGATTTAATAAATTATCATGAGCACTACCCACTCTGCGTGTTGGTCCGATCCGTCTCGCCTCTCCTCGTCCGAGGAGGAGGAAGATTATGACGATAGCCGTTACAAACACATTCTTTCTGTGTAGTTGCCATCATGCAGCTTAGCTGCATTTAAAACATCGTTATGAATAGTGAGGCTACAATAGATACAAAATATAGAAACCACATTCTACAAAGATGATTTCTAATATGATGTTATGTTCTTTTGCTTTGTCAATCATAGCATCCATCATGGTGGACCTACATAGCACACAGAGGTATACAGTATCCATCATCACATATTGTAAACCATGTAGTTTAACCATTGATTCAGATGTTTTGTGTCTGGATATTGTAGAATAACATTTGAGGTATGTATCCATCATTTAATGTTGAAAATTTATTGATAATGTACAAAACACATTCAACGACCAAAAAGTTTAAGTTTACATTTTATTAAACAAATTGGAGACAGTAAACACTAATGAAATAGACATTAGAGGGAGGTCCATCAGTAGTCTTGGTAACAAGGCCTGGGGTAGAGGGAGGTCCTTTGTACCATTGGTAACAAGGCCTGGGGTAGAGGGAGGTCCATCAGTACCATTGGTAACAAGGCCTGGGGTAGAGGGAGGTCCATTAGTACCATTGGTAACAAGGCCTGGGGTAGAGGGAGGTCAAACAGTACCATTGGTAACAAGGCCTGGGGTAGAGGGAGGTCCATCAGTAGTCTTGGTAACAAGGCCTGGGGTAGAGGGAGGTCAAACAGTACCATTGGTAACAAGGCCTGGGGTAGAGGGAGGTCCATCAGTAGTCTTGGTAACAAGGCCTGGGGTAGAGGGAGGTCCATTAGTACCATTGGTAACAAGGCCTGGAGTAGAGGGAGGTCCATCAGTAGTCTTGGTAACAAGGCCTGGGGTAGAGGGAGGTCCATCAGTAGTCTTGGTAACAAGGCCTGGGGTAGAGGGAGGTCCATTAGTACCATTGATAACAAGGCCTGGGGTAGAGGGAGGTCCATCAGTACCATTGATAAAAAGGCCTGGGGTAGAGGGAGGTCCTGATAGGGCTCTGATGATACAGGCAGGTGCATAGGGGACAAAACATGTTCTTGTCCCAATCCTGTCTTCTTCTGTCTCTGATTCACTTTCACTTATAGTGACAGAGAGATGCTTCCCTCCCTGTTCCCCTTCTGGACAGGGACTGAATTGAGATCTTGAACACCTCTCTTTAAACCAATCAGACATTGTTTCTTTCAATCTACCTCCAAGAAAATAGAAAACAGCAACTAGGATGGTCACCAAAACAACCACCAACACCAACACCCATGTTTGCATTCCTGTGTCGTCGCAGTGCTTCTCTTCAGGAGTGACAGTGAGAGAGAAAGCTCCTGGATTTCCTCTCTGGTGGTCAGGGCCGAAGAAACACAGGTATGTCCCCTGATCAGAACGGCGTAGGTCGGTGAGGAATAAGTAAATATTTCCCTTTCGGAAATCATCCATGGACACAAATACCCTGTCTTTATACCCAGAGCCATAGGTTATATTCCCTGCCCTGATGGTAAACACATTCTGTCCATCTTTCATCCATTGGATATATATCTCACTGTCCTTTGTCCATTTTTTAGTTAAGCCATGGCAGGCAAGTGTGACATTTCCTCCAACATGGGCAGATATTTCAGTGGCGACCAAGACTTCTAGTTTTACATCCTGTAAATCCTTGTTGTTGCAGACACACTCATACCCCCCCATGTCATTGTACTCAGCTGGGGAGATGGTGAGAGAGAAGCTCTCATAACCCTCTCCTGGGATTAAATTATTTCCGTCAAATGTAGCAACCTTCTTATCACAGAAGCTTCCTTCAGGATCCTGACAATGCCTCCACTCGAAGACACCACCATGACATGATCCAGACAAGGGAAGTTTGATCCTGTCATTCAACATCACTGGTAAATGTATAGGATCAGACAAGGAGTATTGTGCAACAAGTGCAAACAGGAAAAAGGTGATGACTCGTCCCGCCTTCATAATCGACGCAGTTCTCTCTGGCAGTGCTCACGCCCTCAATTCGGCTTCAGGAACTTTGTTGTTGCTTGGCGTTTTTCAGCTGTTACTCACACTTTTATGCAGATAGAAATCTCACTTTAGGGAAGATCTTCGGGATGATGGTGACTCATCTCCCTTATCCGAAAATGTTCTGCTCCTTACCTTACCAAGGTTAATACTGCTGCTGTTTTTGTTCAAGTTCTGGATGCAATATATTTTTATTTTCTTACATTACACACTAATACGTTTCACAAATATAACGTAAATAATGTAGTTAATTAACTTTGTTTTTTTCGTGGGCCAGAAATTGGAGTTCCGGGATACCTTCACAGCCCAGCCGTTCTCCTGACGGCAACACTAGAGATTCTAGTCCGAGGCAAGACGCGTTTTCATCGTCAAACCAGCAGACTAATCCAACTACCACAAATAACCATGTCCCTGTGTCCTCTGTTCCCTTTTCCTAAATATCATCATATCATCATATAAACACAATATCATTATATACATTATACTATCGTTATATTTCTGTGGTATATAAATGATCTGACAGTGTCAAACTCAAATAAAAAAAATTCTACATTTATTCAAGGAGTTTATGAAATAAGTTTGTTCAAGTAGTATTTTTCCATTTGCAAGTATTAAAAGTAATACATTGGAATTCTTCATTGGAAGAATGTAGACCTACTGTATGTGAGAGAGCTCCAACGAATCATTCCAATGTAGTACTTTTAATAGGTACTTGCAAATGGAAAATATACTACTTGAATAAAATGGATTAAACTACTTGAAAAAACGTAGAAAAGCTTCCGATTGAGTTTGGAACTGTCAGATAATTTCTGTACCACAGAAATATAACGATAGTATAATGTATATAATGATATTGTGTATATATGATGATATTTAAGAAAAGGGAACAGAGGACACAGAGACATCGTTATGGTAGTTGGATTAGTCTGCTGGTTTGACGATGAAAAAGCGGCTTAATAATAACTCCGAGTAGCAGCTGTAGTGGTGTCGGTCAGGAGGAGAACTGCTGGGCTGTGAGCGTATCGGGAGCTCTGCCAGTGAAGCCGCCGAACACCTCCGCTATATGGGCTTTAGCTCTTTAAGGCTCTTCGGCCGAGAGTCTTTCACTTCCTCAGTGTCAGAAGGCTGCCCCAACTACGCGCTCTACACGACACCCACATTACGCGCACTCCGCTGTCACCCCAACTACTCACAATGTGCAACCGGTGCGACTCCACACACTGCGCAGCCACCTGCACCTCCACTACCTACACTCCGCGGCGACAGGCATCTGATTTGTTGACACTATCATTTTCACCCAGACTTACCCCGCTACTGGTTGGAAACGCATAATGTTGTAAGGACAGATTGAGGAGAGCCCGTGAGCCTGTTTTCCCCCTGTTCTCTGAACGGACCAGTCTCTCACCATCTCTCTTTCCCTCTAGTCTATGGACCGTCAGATATTGAGTAAAAGGAATATTCTGTACGGCTTTCGCTCTGTGGATCCAAGATCTCTCTCTCCTCTCTACTCGACTCTGCTACCAGCCACCAGCATGACTTACACACTTCATCGGTTTCTCTCTCTACTCTGCCACGGCTGCCATCCAGAGGGAGGTACAGGACAGTCCGACAGGCTTACTGTGTGGAGGAAGGACAGCAGCACCTCCACTACCAGGATCAAGAATAGCTTTAATCTGACTGCTGTTTTTAACACTTTAGCATTTATTACTATACTGTTATTATAATCTTACCACTCTGCACTTTTAATTGTTGTTATATTTATGATATTTATTTATATTATATTTGTGACTGTTTTACTGTATACCTGTATGTGCTACTATATGAGCGAGATCTCCAACGTATAATGTATAAAATGATAGTGTAGGCAGCGATATTATGATTTATAAGAAAAGGACACTGAGGACATGGTTGATATGGGTAATGGTAGAAGGATTAGTCTGCTGGTTTGACGCTGAAAATGGTTTGATTTCAACTGGCAGTTGTAGTGTTGCCGGACGGGAGAATAACGTCTGGGCTGTGTGAGGAGACGACAGTCAGCGGCAGGTGAAGCCGCTGAGCAGCTCTGCTATCTGGGGTGTAGCTCGTTTTGGCTCTACGGACGAGCGTCTTTCACTTCCTTGTTTGATCAGTGCAGAATGCCCGGCAGTCTTGAAATAAAAGTCATTTTAAAATGTTCTGCTCTTGGCATAGCTGATCAAAGCTGCTATCGCGGCTGGTTAGGCAGAATTCCATGTGCCGCAGTGGCTGTGGTATCTTCTGTCTTTATTCTGTTATGAAACTGACTACCTTCTGCATTCTCAGTGTCTCGGTTCTGACAAGATTCTCGACTCGACAGTGCTCTAGTAGTCTACAGTCGTCTCTCAATATCTACAATAACACTCATTAGGTAGGCTGAGTGAACTGGGGTTCGAAATGGACAGTCAAGTCAGTCACTATAAAATAAATATGTTTTGGAAAATAGTAGACACTATGTTATCTAACCAGGACCAAGCATACTACTACACTACAGGCGAAATGTAGCCTTCACATGCCAAGCTACCGCTGCCTCTCTACCACTGAATATCTGCAAGGCCAAGTTACTACTATACTACTTTACCAGTTACATTTACACGTCCAATAACAAAGGTAATTAACTACATTCATTTACGTTATATCTGTGAAACGTATTAGTGTGTAATGTAATGTTCTTATAAGATAATAAAACATATTGCATCCAGAACTCTTGAACAAAAACAGCAGCAGTATAAACCTTGGTAAGGGGAGGAGCAGAACATTTTCGGATAAGGGGGAGGAGTCACCATCTTCCCGAAGATGTTACCTGTATAACAACGTGTTTGCTGAGTGAAAATAAATCACAAGGAAGCTTCCAAGCAACAACAAAGTACACTGAAGCCAGATTGAGGGTTTGAGAGCTGCCTTGATTATGAAGGGGAAAAGTGTAATGACTGTTTTTCTACTTGCACTTGTTGCAAAATCCTCCGTGTCTCTTCCTATCACTATAACAGTGATTTTGAATGACCCAGTTACACCCCCCTGCTCTGGATCATGCCATGGTGGCAGAAATAAGAAGGGAAGGAAAGAACCATAGAATAAATGGAACATTCTGCTGCATCAACCAATGGCTGTGTGCCATGTCATTGACAATAATAAAGTACATATTTCATGCAGAACGCTCCATTCTCAGTCTTTCAAATAATATGTTTAGATATTGGGGGCTGTTGGTTTGTATGATCATAGCACTTTAATATAAGAGGTTCCTAGAAATCCATTGTGAGACTAATAACTTCATAGGGTTCTTCACTATCACTATCACTATCTATCACTATCACTATCTACAGACAGACAAACAGAGCAATGTCTAACAGCGAGGTGCAGTGGAAACAACCTGAAGCTGAACACAAAGAAAAGAAAGGACGTCATAGAGGATTTCAGGAAGCAGGAGATAATCACATTGCTGTCAGCAAAGGTGGCACTGAGGTGGAGTTGGTGAATGTTTTAATGCCACATTTAGAACAACCGGGAACTCGGATATATTGTTCGTGATTTACTGTTTTAAATTCCAGGCCATAAACATCTCTACACACGGGGTACAGAGGTCAATTCAACTTATATTTCAAGTTGGCTCAATATAATTTAATTGAAATGATGTGGAAACGTGTGTGCCCAGTGGGTCCTGACCTGAACTGGTCAACCAACACAAACCTACTTTGTGGAGGTATGAGACCGTCGGGTAGGCAGAGGTACAGGACCGTCCGGGTAAGTTTACTGGCTGGAGGAAGGACAGGAGCACCTTCACTACCACATTCAAGTAAAGCTTTTATCTGACTGTTGTTATTAGCATTGATGACTGTAGTGTTTTTATTGTTGTTCTACATGTCATATTTTTTATTTGTTCCATTTGACTGGAACGAATTGCAAAAATCACGGAAGTTGGAGACGTATATCTCCCTCACTAACTTCAAGCATCGGCTGTCAGAGCAGCTGACCGATCGCTGCAGCTGTACACAGCCCATCTGTAAATAGCCCATCCAACCAACTACCTACCTCATCCCAATATAAAAATATATACATGGAATGCTCTTTTGCACACCAGTATTTCTACTTGCACATCCTTATCTGCAAATCTATCTCTCCAGTGTTAATTGCTAAATTGTAATTACTTCGCCACTGTGGTCTATTTATTGTCTTACCTCCTTACTTAATTTGCACACACTGTATACAGATTTTCGATTGTGTTATTGACAGTAAGTTTGTTTATTCCATGTGTCACTCGGTGTTTTTCTTTTTGTCGCACTACTTTGCTTTATCTTGGCCAGGTCGCAGTTGTAAACGAGAACTTGTTCTCAACTGGCATACCTTGTTAAATAAAGGAGAAAAAAACACTGTTTTACTGTATACCTCTGTGTGCTATGTAGGCCTAATATATGTGAGAGAGCTACAACGAGTCATTCCAATGTAGTACTTTTAATAGATACTTGCAAATGGCAAATATACTACTTGAATAAAATGGATTAAACTACTTGAAAAAACGTAGAAAAGCTTCTGATTGAGTTTGGAACTGTCAGATAATTTCTGTACCACAGAAATATAACGATAGTATAATGTATATAATGATATTGTGTATATATGATGGTATTTAAGAAAAGGGAACAGAGGACACAGAGACATGGTTATGGTAGTTGGATTAGTCTGCTGGTTTGACGATGAAAAAGCGGCTTAATAACTCCGAGTAGCAGCTGTAGTGGTGTCGGTCAGGAGGAGAACTGCTGGGCTGTGAGCGTATCGGGAGCTCTGCCAGTGAAGCCACCGAACACCTCCGCTATATGGGCTTTAGCTCTTTAAGGCTCTTCGGCCGAGAGTCTTTCACTTCCTCAGTGTCAGAAGGCTGCCCCAACTACGCGTTCTACACGACACCCACATTACGCGCACTCCGCTGCCACCCCAACTACTCACAATGTGCAACCGGTGCGACTCCACACACTGCGCAGCCAGCTGCACCTCCACTACCTCCACTCCGCGGCGACAGGCATCTGATTTGTTGACACTATCATTTTCACCCAGACTTACCCCGCTACTGGTTGGAAACGCATAATGTTGTAAGGACAGATTGAGGAGAGCCCGTGAGCCTGTTTTCCCCCTGTTCTCTGAACGGACCAGTCTCTCACCATCTCTCTTTCCCTCTAGTCTATGGACCGTCAGATATTGAGTAAAGGGAATATTCTGTACGGCTTTCGCTCTGTGGATCCAAGATCTCTCTCTCCTCTCAACTCGACTCTGCTACCAGCCACCAGCATGACTTACACACTTCATCGGTTTCTCTCTCTACTCTTCCACCGCTGCCATCCAGAGGGAGGTACAGGACAGTCCGACAGGCTTACTGTGTGGAGGAAGGACAGCAGCACCTCCACTACCAGGATCAAGAATAGCTTTTATATGACTGCTGTTTTTAACACTTTAGCATTTATGACTGTAGTGTTATGATAATCTTATCACTCTGCACTTTCAGTTGTTGTTATATTTATGATATTTATTTGTGACTGTTTAACTGTATACCTGTATGTGCTACTATATGAGCGAGATCTCCAACGAATAATTCCAATGTATGAATTACTATTAATACTTGCAAATGGCAAATATCGTACTTGAGAAAATATGAATAAACTACTTGAATAAACTTAAAATAACTGTCACATAATGTATGTACCACGGGAATATAATGGTATAATGTATGAAATGATAGTGTAGGCAGCGATATTATGATTTATGAGAAAAGGACACTGAGGACACAGGGACATGGTTGATATGGGTAATGTATTTTTTGAATGCATGTTTGTAAATGCTTTAAAATAAACATGCAATTAAATAATTTACTGTACAAAAGCTACCAGTGGATAATGTGAGGTGAAACTTTTAGGTGATGTTTGCTGGTCTGACGCTGAAAATGGTTTGATTTCAACTGGCAGTTGTAGTGTTGCCGGACGGGAGAATAACGTCTGGGCTGTGTGAGGAGACGACAGTCAGCGGCAGGTGAAGCCGCTGAGCAGCTCTGCTATCTGGGGTGAAGCTCGTTTTGGCTCGACGGACGAGCGTCTTTCACTTCCTTGTTTGATCAGTGCAGAATGCCAGGCAGTCTTGAAATAAAAGTGTTTTTAAAATGTTCTCCTCTTGGCATAGCTGATCAAAGCTGCTATCGCGGCTGGTTAGGCAGAATTCCATGTGCCGCAGTGGCTGTGGTATCTTCAGTCTTTATTATGTTATGAAACTGACTACCTTCTGCATTCTCAGTGTCTCGGTTCTGACAAGATTCTCGACTCGACAGTGCTCTAGTAGTCTACAGTCGTCTCTCAATATCTACAATAACACTCATTAGGTAGGCTGAGTGAACTGGGGTTCGAAATGGACAGTCAAGTCAGTCACTATAAAATAAATATGTTTTGGAAAATAGTAGACACTATGTTATCTAACCAGGACCAAGCATACTACTACACTACAGGCGAAATGTAGCCTTCACATGCCAAGCTACCGCTGCCTCTCTACCACTGAATATCTGCAAGGCCAAGTTACTACTATACTACTTTACCAGTTACATTTACACGTCCAATAACAAAGGTAATTAACTACATTCATTTACGTTATATCTGTGAAACGTATTAGTGTGTAATGTAATGTTCTTATAAGATAATAAAACATATTGCATCCAGAACTCTTGAACAAAAACAGCAGCAGTATAAACCTTGGTAAGGGGAGGAGCAGAACATTTTCGGATAAGGGGGAGGAGTCACCATCTTCCCGAAGATGTTACCTGTATAACAACGTGTTTGCTGAGTGAAAATAAATCACAAGGAAGCTTCCAAGCAACAACAAAGTACACTGAAGCCAGATTGAGGGTTTGAGAGCTGCCTTGATTATGAAGGGGAAAAGTGTAATGACTGTTTTTCTACTTGCACTTGTTGCAAAATCCTCCGTGTCTCTTCCTATCACTATAACAGTGATTTTGAATGACCCAGTTACACCCCCCTGCTCTGGATCATGCCATGGTGGCAGAAATAAGAAGGGAAGGAAAGAACCATAGAAAATGAAATGGAACATTCTGCTGCATACGAACCAATTGGCTGTGTGCCCCAATGTCAAGTTGACAATAATAAAGTACATATTTCATGCAGAACGCTCCATTCTCAGTCTTTCAAATAATATGTTTAGATATTGGGGGCTGTTGGTTTGTATGATCATAGCACTTTAATATAAGAGGTTCCTAGAAATCCATTGTGAGACTAATAACTTCATAGGGTTCTTCACTATTAATATCACTATCTATCACTATCACTATCTACAGACAGACAAACAGTGCAATGTCTAACAGCGAGGTGCAGTGGAAACAACCTGAAACTGAACACAAAGAAAAGAAAGGACGTCATAGAGGATTTTAGGAAGCAGGAGATAATCACATTGCTGTCAGCAAAGGTGGCACTGAGGTGGAGTTGGTGAATGTTTTAATGCCACATTTAGAACAACCGGGAACTCGGATATATTGTTCGTGATTTACTGTTTTAAATTCCAGGCCATAAACATCTCTCCACACGGGGTACAGAGGTCAATTCAACTTATATTTCAAGTTGGCTCAATATAATTTAATTGAAATGATGTGGAAACGTGTGTGCCCAGTGGGTCCTGACCTGAACTGGTCAACCAACACAAACCTACTTTGTGGAGGTATGAGACCGTCGGGTAGGCAGAGGTACAGGACCGTCCGGGTAAGTTTACTGGCTGGAGGAAGGACAGGAGCACCTTCACTACCACATTCAAGTAAAGCTTTTATCTGACTGTTGTTATTAGCATTGATGACTGTAGTGTTTTTATTGTTGTTCTACATGTCATATTTTTTATTTGTTCCATTTGACTGGAACGAATTGCAAAAATCACGGAAGTTGGAGACGTATATCTCCCTCACTAACTTCAAGCATCGGCTGTCAGAGCAGCTGACCGATCGCTGCAGCTGTACACAGCCCATCTGTAAATAGCCCATCCAACCAACTACCTACCTCATCCCAATATAAAAATATATACATGGAATGCTCTTTTGCACACCAGTATTTCTACTTGCACATCCTTATCTGCAAATCTATCTCTCCAGTGTTAATTGCTAAATTGTAATTACTTCGCCACTGTGGTCTATTTATTGTCTTACCTCCTTACTTAATTTGCACACACTGTATACAGATTTTCGATTGTGTTATTGACAGTAAGTTTGTTTATTCCATGTGTCACTCGGTGTTTTTCTTTTTGTCGCACTACTTTGCTTTATCTTGGCCAGGTCGCAGTTGTAAACGAGAACTTGTTCTCAACTGGCATACCTTGTTAAATAAAGGAGAAAAAAACACTGTTTTACTGTATACCTCTGTGTGCTATGTAGGCCTAATATATGTGAGAGAGCTACAACGAGTCATTCCAATGTAGTACTTTTAATAGATACTTGCAAATGGCAAATATACTACTTGAATAAAATGGATTAAACTACTTGAAAAAACGTAGAAAAGCTTCTGATTGAGTTTGGAACTGTCAGATAATTTCTGTACCACAGAAATATAACGATAGTATAATGTATATAATGATATTGTGTATATATGATGGTATTTAAGAAAAGGGAACAGAGGACACAGAGACATGGTTATGGTAGTTGGATTAGTCTGCTGGTTTGACGATGAAAAAGCGGCTTAATAACTCCGAGTAGCAGCTGTAGTGGTGTCGGTCAGGAGGAGAACTGCTGGGCTGTGAGCGTATCGGGAGCTCTGCCAGTGAAGCCACCGAACACCTCCGCTATATGGGCTTTAGCTCTTTAAGGCTCTTCGGCCGAGAGTCTTTCACTTCCTCAGTGTCAGAAGGCTGCCCCAACTACGCGTTCTACACGACACCCACATTACGCGCACTCCGCTGCCACCCCAACTACTCACAATGTGCAACCGGTGCGACTCCACACACTGCGCAGCCAGCTGCACCTCCACTACCTCCACTCCGCGGCGACAGGCATCTGATTTGTTGACACTATCATTTTCACCCAGACTTACCCCGCTACTGGTTGGAAACGCATAATGTTGTAAGGACAGATTGAGGAGAGCCCGTGAGCCTGTTTTCCCCCTGTTCTCTGAACGGACCAGTCTCTCACCATCTCTCTTTCCCTCTAGTCTATGGACCGTCAGATATTGAGTAAAGGGAATATTCTGTACGGCTTTCGCTCTGTGGATCCAAGATCTCTCTCTCCTCTCAACTCGACTCTGCTACCAGCCACCAGCATGACTTACACACTTCATCGGTTTCTCTCTCTACTCTTCCACCGCTGCCATCCAGAGGGAGGTACAGGACAGTCCGACAGGCTTACTGTGTGGAGGAAGGACAGCAGCACCTCCACTACCAGGATCAAGAATAGCTTTTATATGACTGCTGTTTTTAACACTTTAGCATTTATGACTGTAGTGTTATGATAATCTTATCACTCTGCACTTTCAGTTGTTGTTATATTTATGATATTTATTTGTGACTGTTTAACTGTATACCTGTATGTGCTACTATATGAGCGAGATCTCCAACGAATAATTCCAATGTATGAATTACTATTAATACTTGCAAATGGCAAATATCGTACTTGAGAAAATATGAATAAACTACTTGAATAAACTTAAAATAACTGTCACATAATGTATGTACCACGGGAATATAATGGTATAATGTATGAAATGATAGTGTAGGCAGCGATATTATGATTTATGAGAAAAGGACACTGAGGACACAGGGACATGGTTGATATGGGTAATGTATTTTTTGAATGCATGTTTGTAAATGCTTTAAAATAAACATGCAATTAAATAATTTACTGTACAAAAGCTACCAGTGGATAATGTGAGGTGAAACTTTTAGGTGATGTTTGCTGGTCTGACGCTGAAAATGGTTTGATTTCAACTGGCAGTTGTAGTGTTGCCGGACGGGAGAATAACGTCTGGGCTGTGTGAGGAGACGACAGTCAGCGGCAGGTGAAGCCGCTGAGCAGCTCTGCTATCTGGGGTGAAGCTCGTTTTGGCTCGACGGACGAGCGTCTTTCACTTCCTTGTTTGATCAGTGCAGAATGCCAGGCAGTCTTGAAATAAAAGTGTTTTTAAAATGTTCTCCTCTTGGCATAGCTGATCAAAGCTGCTATCGCGGCTGGTTAGGCAGAATTCCATGTGCCGCAGTGGCTGTGGTATCTTCAGTCTTTATTATGTTATGAAACTGACTACCTTCTGCATTCTCAGTGTCTCGGTTCTGACAAGATTCTCGACTCGACAGTGCTCTACTAGTCTACAGTCGTCTCTCAATATCTACAATAACACTCATTAGGTAGGCTGAGTGAACTGGGGTTCGAAATGGACAGTCAAGTCAGTCACTATAAAATAAATATGTTTTGGAAAATAGTAGACACTATATTATCTAACCAGGACCAAGCATACTACTACACTACAGGCGAAATGTAGCCTTCACATGCCAAGCTACCGCTGCCTCTCTACCACTGAATATCTGCAAGGCCAAGTTACTACTATACTACTTTACCAGTTACATTTACACGTCCAAGAACAAAGGTAATTAACTACATTCATTTACGTTATATTTGTGAAACGTATTAGTGTGTAATGTAATGTTCTTATAAGATAATAAAACATATTGCATCCAGAACTCTTGAACAAAAACAGCAGCAGTATAAACCTTGGTAAGGTAAGGAGCAGAACATTTTCGGATAAGGGGGAGGAGTCACCATCTTCCCGAAGATGTTACCTATATAACAACGTGTTTGCTGAGTGAAAATAAATCACAAGGAAGCTTCCAAGCAACAACAAAGTACACCGAAGCCAGATTGAGGGTTTGAGAGCTGCCTTGATTATGAAGGGGAAAAGTGTAATGACTGTTTTCCTACTTGCACTTGTTGCAAAACACTCCTTGTCTCATCCTATCAATTTATCAGTGATGTTGAATGACCCAGTTACACCCCCCTGCTCTGGATCATGCCAAGGTGTTGTCATCGAGTTGAGGCGTTATCAGGAAGCTCAATCAGGGTCCATCATCATGAAGATGGTTGCTAAACTTGACGGAGATAATTTAACCACAGGTGAGGGATTTTTTAAGAAGAGGTTTGAAAACAATGATGGAAAATTCTCTCTCACCATCTCCTCAGCTGAGTACAATGACATGGGGTTGTACGAGTGTGTCTGTGGCAAGTACAAACAGCATTTCAATCTACAAGTTTTGGTCCCCACTGAAATATCTGCCCATGTTGGAGATAATGTCACACTTGCCTGCCATGGCTCAACTAAAAAACAGACTAAGGACAGTGAGATATATATCCAATGGATGAAAGATGGACAGAATGTGTCTACCGTCAAGGCAGGGAATGTAACCTATGACCCTGGCTTTAAGGACAGGGTTTCTGTGTCCATGGATGGTTACCGACAGGGAGACCTTTCCCTCAACCTCAACGACCTACACCTTTCTGATCAGGGGACATACCTGTGCATCTTCGGCCCTGACCACCAGAGAGGAACTCCAGAAGCTGTCATTCTCACTATCACTCCCAAAGAGAAGCACTGCGATGACACAGGAAGGCCAACAACGGTGAAGGTGTTGGTGGTGGTGGTGGTTGTTTTCGTGATCATCCTAGTTGCTGTTATTTTCTATTTTCTTGGAGGTAGATAGAAAGAAACAATGGCTGATTGGTTTAAAGAGAGGTGTTCAAGATCTCAGTTCAGTCCCTGTCCAGAAGGGGAACAGAGAGGGGAGCATCTCTCTGTCACTATAAGTGAAAGTGAATCAGAGACAGAAGAAGACAGGATTGGGACAAGGACATGTTTTGTCCCCTATGCACCTGGCTGTATCATCAGAGCCCTATCAGGACCTCCCTCTACCCCAGGCCTTGTTACCAAGACTACTGATGGACCTCCCTCTACCCCAGGCCTTGTTACCAATGGTACTGATGGACCTCCCTCTACCCCAGGCCTTGTTACCAATGGTACTGATGGACCTCCCTCTACCCCAGGCCTTGTTACCAATGGTACTGATGGACCTCCCTCTACCCCAGGCCTTGTTACCAATGGTACTGATGGACCTCCCTCTACCCCAGGCCTTGTTACCAATGGTACTGATGGACCTCCCTCTGCCCCAGACCACGTTACCAAGACTACTGATGGACCTCCCTCTACCGCAGGCCTTGTTACCAAGGCTACTGATGGACCTCCCTCTGCCCCAGGCCTTGTTACCAAGGCTACTGATGGACCTCCCTCTAATGTCTATTTCAGGAGTGTTTACTGTCTCCAATTTGTTTAATAAAATGTTGAACTTAAACTTTTTGGTAGTTCAGTATGTATTTTGTACATTATCAATACATTTTCCACATTAAATGATGGATACATACCTCAAATGTTATTCTACAAGATACAGACACAACAATTCTGAATCAATCGTTAAACTACATGGTTTACATTATGTGATGACGGATACTGTACCTCTGTGTGATATGTAGGTCTACTATATGTGAGAGAGCTCCAACGAATCATTCCAATGTAGTACTTTTAATAGATACTTGCAAATGGCAAATATACTACTTGAATAAAATGGATTAAACTACTTGAAAAAACATAGAAAAGCTTCTGATTGAGTTTGGAACTGTCAGATAATTTCTGTACCACAGAAATATAACGATAGTATAATGTGTATAATGATATTGTGTATATATGATGGTATTTAAGAAAAGGGAACAGAGGACACAGAGACATCGTTATGGTAGTTGGATTAGTCTGCTGGTTTGACGATAAAAAAGCGGCTTAATAACTCCGAGTAGCAGCTGTAGTGGTGTCGGTCAGGAGGAGAACTGCTGGGCTGTGAGCGTATCGGGAGCACTGCCAGTGAAGCCGCCGAACTCCTCCGCTATATGGGCTTTAGCTCTTTAAGGCTCTTCGGCCGAGAGTCTTTCACTTCCTCAGTGTCAGAAGGCTGCCCCAACTACGCGCTCTACACGACACCCACAGTGTCTCAAGACTCAAGAAGACGTACAATTTGTAGTTTTAGTCCCCATTGTTGTAGGTAAACCTGCTTACATTGGATCTAATTTTCAACTCAACTTCTATGGTTTAACTAAAAAACAAACTCCTGACAGTGAGGTACACGTCTGTTGCAGAAAGGATGGACAGACTGTGCTGAATGTCACGGCAGGGAATATAACTTATGGCCCTCGGTTTGAGAACTGGGATTCTTAGTCCAACGATGCTTACAGACAGGGACACATTTCTCTCTCTCTCACTGACTTGAGCCGTTCTGATCAGGGGACATACCAGTGCCTCCTCGGCCCTGACAAACAGACGAGAGGAAATCCAGATTCTCTCACTCTCACTGTCACTACTAGAGAAGACTGTTCTGAGGACACAGGAACCCAGTCACCATGGATAAATATAATTTTAGCATTTGCAGTAGGAGGGTGTGTGAGTTTTCTTACAGGCAGAATGTGGCCTCAGTGGTCCAGAATGAATTGTTCAGGATTTATCTTTCGTCGCAGCCCCAGGGGATCACCATAGCCTTCAAAAGAGTCCCAACAGAGTTCTGGTGGTCATAGTGATGAGTTACCATGTGTCCTGAGAGGGAGAAAGAAACCAGAGAGGTGAATGGATCCTCTACCATCATAGAGATGGAGGATTTACTCTAGCCTGGTCCCAGACCTCTGTGTGTGTGTGTGTGTGTGTGTGTGTGTGTGTGTGTGTGTGTGTGTGTGTGTGTGTGTGTGTGTGTGTGTGTGTGTGTGTGTGTGTGTGTGTGTGTGTGTGTGTGTGTGTGTGTGTGTGTGTGTGTGTGTGTGTGTGTGTGTGTGTGTGTGTGTGTGGATTCAAGCCATTAGATGTAGGCCTAGTTTTTAAGATGATTATGCAATTAAAATATCAGAGTTTGAGAGTTAGTTGGGAACAACAAGAGACTTTTTACACTTTGGTCAGTTAGTCAATATTTCAGTTTCTCCTGCTTCCATCTCCTGTGACAAATGTGTGACAAATAAATTTTGATTTGATTTGATTTGGTGCCGACAGAAAGTTGTTCATTCCTTCTCACCAAATTTTGATAGGTGTCACACACAGACACAGACACAGACACAGACACAGACACAGACACACACACACACACACACACACACACACACAATGTTATGTTCCTGGAGAACATCATAACTGCAATGATATTAAAATGTTGATATTGTTTTTACAATAATATGCACAGAAAGTGGAAGCCAGTAAATCAGAGTTACATATGTCCTCCATGCTTTGTGTTGGTCTCTGCACTGACATGACTTCTGCCGGTGCACTGGATAGTCCCGTTGTCATTGGTTTTTAACTAAAAACAACTGATTTTTATCTTGTCAGCTCGGGGATTCGATCTTGCAACCTTTCAGTTACTAGTCCAACGCTCAAACCACTAGGCTACCTGCCGCCCCAAAGATCCAGTTCAATCCCTTAAAAACTAAATATGATATATGTTGTCTGCAAAAATGAGTAGAAACCACATAATATTCATTTTAGAAGTGTGAGAGATACAGTCTGGCATTGTTCCCTGATCTCTGTTAAAGTGGAGTGACTCAAAACAAAAGCAAATAATGGAATATAGCGTTACTCATCTCAATTGTGTTTTTCTTTTATGCGTCAGCTCATATTTTATGACTGACTGGCATAAAAACATTTTTTAATAACAATGCCAGATTATAACTAGGTTAACAGTATTTTTTGCACAGATCTTGGCTCTTTGCACCACGACAATGTTGCATATGTTCTTATTAGTAAGTAACCTTGACTTCTGCGAGCTGGGATGGTTCATAGGAGCAGGAGCCTATCTCCTGTTTCTACAGCTTGCTGTACAAGTACACCCCCTGGACAGGACACTAGTCTATCTCCTGTTTCTACAGCTTGCTGTACAAGTACACCCCCTGGACAGGACACTAGTCTATCTCCTGTTTCTACAGCTTGCTGTACAAGTACACCCCCTGGACAGGACACTAGTCTATCTCCTGTTTCTACAGCTTGCTGTACAAGTACACCCCCTGGACAGGACACTAGTCTATCTCCTGTTTCTACAGCTTGCTGTACAAGTACACCCCCTGGACAGGACACTAGTCTATCTCCTGTTTCTACAGCTTGCTGTACAAGTACACCCCCTGGACAGGACACTAGTCTATATCCTGTTTCTACAGCTTGCTGTACAAGTACACCCCCTGGACAGGACACTGGTCTATCTCCTGTTTCTACAGCTTGCTGTACAAGTACACCCCCTGGACAGGACACTAGTCTATCTCCTGTTTCTACAGCTTTCTGTACAAGTACACCCCCTGGACAGGACACTGGTCTATCTCCTGTTTCTACAGCTTGCTGTACAAGTACACCCCCTGGACAGGACACTAGTCTATCTCCTGTTTCTACAGCTTGCTGTACAAGTACACCCCCTGGACAGGACACTAGTCTATCTCCTGTTTCTACAGCTTGCTGTACAAGTACACCCCCTGGACAGGACACTAGTCTATCTCCTGTTTCTACAGCTTGCTGTACAAGTACACCCCCTGGACAGGACACTAGTCTATCTCCTGTTTCTACAGCTTGCTGTACAAGTACACCCCCTGGACAGGACACTAGTCTATCTCCTGTTTCTACAGCTTGCTGTACAAGTACACCCCCTGGACAGGACACTAGTCTATCTCCTGTTTCTACAGCTTGCTGTACAAGTACACCCCCTGGACAGGACACTAGTCTATATCCTGTTTCTACAGCTTGCTGTACAAGTACACCCCCTGGACAGGACACTGGTCTATCTCCTGTTTCTACAGCTTGCTGTACAAGTACACCCCCTGGACAGGACACTAGTCTATCTCCTGTTTCTACAGCTTTCTGTACAAGTACACCCCCTGGACAGGACACTAGTCTATCTCCTGTTTCTACAGCTTGCTGTACAAGTACACCCCCTGGACAGGACACTGGTCTATCTCCTGTTTCTACAGCTTGCTGTACAAGTACACCCCCTGGACAGGACACTAGTCTATCTCCTGTTTCTACAGCTTGCTGTACAAGTACACCCCCTGGACAGGACACTAGTCTATCTCCTGTTTCTACAGCAAATTTTTACAAGCATGTCACATGTGCAACCAGGGGGGAAAAAATCCTAGATCACCTTTACTCCACACACAGAGATGCATACAAAGCTCTCCCCCGCCCTCCATTTGGCTAATCTGACCATAATTCTATCCTCCTGATTCCTGCTTACAAGCAAAAACTAAAGCAGGAAGTACCAGTGACTCGCTCAATACGGAAGTGGTCAGATGACGCAGATGCTACACTACAGGACTGTTTTGCTAGCACAGACTGGAATATGTGCCGGGATTCATCCAATGGCATTGAGGAATTCACTACATCAGTCATCGGCTTCATCAAAAAGTGCATCGATGACGTCGTCCCCACAGTGACTGTACGTACATATCCCAACCAGAAGCCATGGATTACAGGCAACATCCGCATCGAGCTAAAGGCTAGAGCTGCCGGTTTCAAGGAGCAGGAGACTAATCCGGACGCTTAAAAGAAATCCCGCTCAGACGAACCATCAAACAAGCAAAGTATCAATACAGGATTAAGATTGAATCATACTACACCGGCTCTGACGCTCATCGGATGTGGCAGGACTTGAAAACTATTACGAACTACAAAGGGAAACCCAGACGCGAGCTGCCCAGATGAGCTAAATACCTTTTATGCTCGCTTCGAGGCAAGCAATGCTGAAGCATGCACGAGAGCACCAGCTGTTCTGGATGACTGTGTGATAACGCTCTCGGTAGCCGATGTGAACAAAACCTTTAACTTCTTATGGGCAGGTGGGACGGTAGCATCCCACCTGGCCAACATCTGGTGAAATTGCAGAGCGTGAAATTCAAACTACAGAATTATAAATATTTAACTTTCATAAAATCACAAGTGTATTACATCAAAATAAAGCTTAACTTCACTTGGGTAGGGGTCACTATTTTCACCTCCGGATGAAAAGCGTGCCCAAAGTACACTGCCTGCTACTCAGGCCCAGAAGCTAGGATATGCATATAATTTGTAGATTTGGATAGAAAACACTCTAAAGTTTCCAAAACTGTTAAAATAATGTCTGTGAGTAAAACACAACTGATTTAGCAGGCAAATTATAAGGGAGGAGGTCAGAGACCTGGCAGTGTGGTGCCAGGACAACAACTTCTCCGTCAACGTGTGCAAGAGAAAGGAACTGATCGTGGACTACAGAAAAAAGACGGCCAAACCCACATTCACATCGACAGGGTTGTAGCGGAGCGGGTCAAGTTCCTTGGTGTCCACATCACCAACAAACTATCATGGTCCAAACACACCAACACAGCTGTGAAGAGGGCCCGACAACACCATTTGCCCCTCAGGAAACTGAAAAGATTTGGCATGGGGTCCCCAGATCCTCAAAAAGTTATACAGCTGCACCATCGAGAGCATCCTGACCGGTTGCATCACCGCCTGGTATGGCACACTGCTCGGCATCCGACCGTAAGGTGCTACTGCTGCGTACGGCCCAGTACATCACTGGGGCCATGCTTCCTACCATTCAGGACCTGTATACTAGGCGGTGTCAGAGGATGGCTCAAAAAATTGTCAAAGTCTCCAGTCACCCAAGTCATAGACTGTTCTCTCTGCTATTGCATGGCAAGCGGTACCGTAGCGCAAAGTCTAGGTCCACCTACATGGACAAATTACCTTGACTAACCTGTACCCCCGCACATTGACTCGGTATGGGTACCCCCTGTATATATGACTCTGGACACAGTGTATTATGGTGCTTTAAGATGTATTACAAACGCTAGATCACTCCCTCATCACTGTGATCTGCATGCTATGGTGCAATGGACCTCTCCCTCCACCAGGAGGCTAAAGCACTGGTACACTTTTGTGTCTAAAGCATTGATGGCACAACTCCCTTTGCATCTCTGTTCTTCATTGACCAGATCAGTCACTCAATACAGTCTTCAGTTGCTGCTGTCCTTGTCTATTCTTAAGGCTAGAACTGAGATGGGGAAACAATCTTTTTCCCATAATGCCCCTTCATGCTGGAACATGCTTCAACAGATTTTAAAGTTAGGGGAGTTGGTGTCCTTGCCTGTTTTGAAGACTCTGATCGACAACGCTATTTGTGATAACTGCAGTTGTTTCAAATGTTCAAATGTTCAATTGTAACTTGTGTGTATTCTGTATTTTTCTGTAATATTTTATGGACACGCTGCTATTTCCCTGTTTTGCCTTCTTGCCAGGTCACGCTCGCAAAAGAGGTTTTCAACCTCAATGGGTTTTACCTGGTTAAATAAAGGTTCAATTAAAAAATAAATATATAGCCTCGTTATTGTTCAATTATTATTTTACTTTCTTTTTTTACTTTAGTGTATTTAGGTAAATATTTTCTATTGTTTTAATTGTATTGTTTGTTAGGGGCTTGTAAGCAAGTATTTCACGGTAAGGTCTGCACATGTTGTATTTGGCACATGTGACAAATACAATTTAGTTTTATTTGATTGGAAAAATGCATTGACTTACGAACCTAGACAGGGTTAATTGGATATCTTAATTTTATGCTATATAAACCCATTATAAATTATATAAATTACTCCTATAAATGTCATATTCCCAGAAAATAGTTTTTTTTAACCATAATATATGCCATGTAGCAGATGCTTTAATACAAAGTGACTTAAAGTCATGTGCTCATACATTTTAGGAATGGGTGGTCCCAGGAATCAAACCCACTACCCTGGCGTGACAAGCGACATGTTTACCAACTAAGCTACAAAGGACCGTGTCCCATGCATCTCGTGCCCTTCTCCTGACTGGACTGTTCCACAACATAGTCTTCAGGGTTATTAGTTCTGGTGATACTGAACTAGAGGAAATCAAGTCCAAGTTGAAGATAAGCAATCAACAAATGTCGTAGTTAAACACAACCAGCAACACCTCTCTCTCTCTCCATGTCACCTTGAGGTTGATGAAGACCGAAAGCTGTCGTTTGCCTTGATAGGTCTCACTACCTTGACCCTTAGTCGTCACAATGGCTAAAACTGCAGAGAAAAACAGCATGTCAACTAAGCCAGCCAAGTCCCTGAGAGGCCATAGAGAAATTACTGGCATACAAACACTGTCACTGTATTATAGCTGCACCTATTGGATTAGTAAGCAAACATATTTGCGATCATCCAGAAATGTATTTTTCCCAGAATTCCTGTTTCTAACCTGTGTTTGAAAGCTGTTAAATGGAGTGCATTATAACATACTTACTCTGGCAGTACGTCCAACCGGCCTCAACACCGCAGACCACGTGTAACCACGTCAGCCCAGGAACACCACATCCGGCTTCTTCACCTGTGGGATCGTGTGAGATCAGCCACCTGGACAGCTGATGAAACTGAGGAGTATTTATGTCTGTAATGAAGACCTCTTGTGGGGAAAAACTCATTCTGATTGGCTTGGCCTGGCTCCCCAGTGGATGGGCCTGCATCCCAAGTGGGTGGGCCTATGCCCTCCCAGGACCACCCATGCCTACGCCCCTGCCCAGTCAAGTGAAATCCATAGATTAGGGCCTAATGAATTAATTTCAATTGACTGATTTCCTTCTATGAACTGTAACTCAGTAAAACCATTGAAATTGTTGCATGTTGCATTTATATTTTTGTTCAGTATAGATAACACAATTAATAATTCTGGTATTTTGAATCACCATGATTAGTTACCATTGTATGGATCGACTCCTGACTCCATTCAGTAGTTCTTGACTCAAAGGTTTCCAGGCGATACTGAGAAGTGTAGTATGAAGCAGGTAAATTACATTACAAAGAGTTGATCTGAGAAGTGTAGTATGAAGCAGGTAAATTACATTACAAAGAGTTGATCTGAGAAGTGTAGTATGAAGCAGGTAAATTACATTACAAAGAGTTGATCTGAGAAGTGTAGTATGAAGCAGGTAAATTACATTACAAAGAGTTGATCTGAGAAGTGTAGTATGAAGCAGGTAAATTACATTACAAAGAGTTGATCTGAGAAGTGTAGTATGAAGCAGGTAAATTACATTACAAAGAGTTGATGAGTATTCCTGACTTCACTAGTCGGTGACACATGCATTATATTTTAAACTTTAGCTCCATCTAGTGTATCTATTTTGACATCCTATGGGCTGGGCCAGGTACTCTTTTTCCACCATAAGGGTGCATAGCCTTTTAGATGGGGAGCATTACAAAGGGACATAGAGAGTCAGTTCCGACCACAAACTAGCAGCTGTTAATATTCAGCATCAATACAAAATCAAAGATTCACAGAATAAATAACTGCTTTAGTTGCCTTCCTTCACACTCTCCAGGACCGTAGCTACACATGAAGACACCGATGTCCGGACCTCTGTAATTTAGATTGAATAAAAACTATATATACAGTACCAGTCAAACGTTTGGACACACCTTCTCATTCAAGGGTTTTTCTTTATTTTTTACTATTTTCTACGTTGTAGAATAACAGGAAGATATAAAAACTGTGAAATAACAAATTCTAAATAAATCATTGACAGTGTCACGAGCAAAGAACCCCCACACCATCACACCTCCTACTCCATGCTTCACGGTGGGAACCACACATGCGGAAATCATCAGTCCATATACTCTGCATCTCACAAAGACATGGCGGTTGCAACCAAAAATCTAAAATTTGGACTCATCAGACCAAAGGACAGATATCCACCAGTCTAATGTCCGTTGCTCGTGTTTCTTGGCCCGAGAAAGTCTCTTATTATTATTGGTGTCCTTTAGTAGTGGTTTCTTTGCAGCAATTCGACCATGAAGGCCTGCTTCTGCAGCAGAGGTAACTCTGGGTCTTCCTTTCCAGTGGCGGTCCTCATGAGAGCCAGTTTAATCATAGCGCTTGATGGTTTTTGAGACTGCTCTTAAAGTAATTTGCTATTTGCTTATTTGAGTTGTTCTTGCCATAATATGGACTTGGTCTTTTAACAAATAGGGCTATCTTCTTTATACCACCCCTACCTTGTAACAGCGCAACTGATTGGCTCAAATGCCTTAAGAAGGAACGACATTCCACAAATTAACTTTTAACAAGGCACACCTGTTAATTGAAATGCATTCCAGGTGACTACCTCGTGAAGCTGGTTGAGAGAATGCCAAGAGTGTGCAAAGACGTCATCAAGGCAAAGGGTGGCTAGTTCGAAAAATCTGAAATATAAAATATAACACTTTTTTGGTTACTATATGATTCCTTATGTGTTATTTCATAGTTTTGACGTCTTCACTGCTATTCTACAAAGTAGAAATAATAAAAATAAAGAAAAACCCTTGAATGAGTAGGTGTATCCAAACTTTTGACGGTTACTATATATACACATATATATTAGGAGGGGCTTTATTTTCGGCTGGCGTTAAGGTGGTGCTAGTGTGAAATGCACGTACGTTCGTTGGCAATTTCGACCTGTTAAAGTCAGCGCTCTGCTATTTTCAAACTGTTGCGCAAGGATTGGTAATTTACCGGTCTTATATCAGCTCGTTTGCGTTCAGATGGGAAACGTTAACGGGATCCAAAGTGGTCATTTCAGGCAGTGCTGGTAGGGATATTTAATACCAACCAAAAGCTGGTGTTAATGCTATTTTGGCATGATTTTTGACAGCGGAGGCGTGAACCTATCCAGTAATCAAGGCTGTTGATAAAGGGTTTGTTTGTCTCGTGAAACCGACTGGAAATGCATCTTATTCAACACAGCTGTATTAAAAGGTCAAGTTTGAGAGGAGTAAAATAGTGAGTTGACATTTGCTGACCTTTTTATATTGTAGGCAGGCCTACATTATTTTAGCCATGTAGCTCCGGTTTTGGGCGTGAGTAAAAACACTCCATCATGTAGGCTACATGTGTCCAGGCCCATCATGAAACTAGATATGAGAACCTCAGTGAATACCTCGTATTTAGAAGTTATGATCGTGTAACAATATCGTGTTTTCCGTTTCTTATGTTCAAAACACAAGCCCTCCATAGGCTACACTTTACCCTAGGCTGGTTCAACAGCAATGTCTTTTCTATACTGGCGATTTTATATCATTACATTTTACATAATTGTTGTTGTTAAAAAAATGGTTCCTTGTTTTTCGTTCATTAAAAATAAATACTCATTCGAATGATTCACTATCGTGATTCACCACCCACAACTTGTTTATTCATCAAAACCTATCCCTTTCGCGCCAGAACTTCGCCCATCATTCTTGGTTGTGAAAATAGAAAACTATTTCTGACACAAGCCCTAACCTACAGCTCCACCGGCAGCGCTGAGATGTACCATTGCATTAGGTTTGTTCAAATAGAGCCAGGGGTCTCAACTTGCTGTTAAGAGTTAGAATAGTAGAATACACAACGAGCAATTTCCAAACTTGGTTGTAAATCAGCAATTTTCCTCCTGTTATGTCTCCCACTGACAGTCACTCAATCATCCCACCATGTCAGTTTTAGTCTACATGAAGTTGAAACAAGCAACCATGCTGCCATACACACCATAATAAGACAGGAAGCCAAAAACACTCTTCACTATTCAGAAAGGGCAGAGTAAAACAATCCATCCATCTTTCCCGGTATGTATTATAGCTTACCATGTTGCTACCAGGAGAACCATTTATATGAACTTTTATAAGGCTTGCCCATTTTGATAGCTCAAACAAGGAAGTGAAAGACTTGACTGCCAAGCCGTAGTACAGCTGGTCTACGGTGCTCCTGCCGCTGACTGCTGTCTTCACCTGTAGCAGTGCGTGGGTAAAATCACTGGTGAAGCTCCAAACAAAAAATAAGCGATGTTACAACATATGTGTTGTGATAATTGCGTTGTTTGCTCTATAACCTGTTCATTCATATGCCTTGCGATCGTGATATATACAATCAAATGTTATTGGTCACTTACACGTGTTTAGCAGATGTTATTGCGGCTGTTGCGAAATTGTGTTTCTAGCTGTGACACTGCAGTAATATCTAACAAGTAATGTCGAGAGGCCCAGACAGTAGAAGACACAGCAGCAGAAAAAGTTCAACCACACGTTGGTTTTATCAAACGTGCCATCCGGGTAAGGGGAAGTGTCTAACAAGTGCAGCCGCTCCGGATCTCAACCAACATGTGGTTTAGATCTGGAGCGGCTTCACATTTTGGCGCTTTTCTCTGAGAGCCACTCCCACTACACTCCTCCCGCTTACCCTGATTATAAAATACAAAAGGTGAGTGTCCAGACTAAGAAAAGGACAGTACAAGTCGTCCCTATAAAAACCAGCTACAACTTATTTTCTACTCACTGACACTAAGCCATCCAGAGAAGCCAGAAGGAAGCTGTTAACCCCCTGAAGACCGCTACTGCTGAGCAGAATAGGCAGTCAAACACATGTTATTTAACACGGAACGGAACCCTCACAGAAATCTGGAATAGATTGCAGACATTTCGTTAGTTATAGCTGCTATCAACAACAGACGTTATGAAGCTTTGCGCACCAAAGGCCAGCAATCTACAATGAATTGTTTTTGGAAGACAGTGTTTATCGCTGTTTACCACCATGTGTTTTTCTACATTACGGAATCTTCCGTGCTTTCTACAATTACAGTCGTTTTGAATGACACTGTCACACTCCGCTTCTTTGGATCATGTCACGGTGCAACACAGTCTCACGTTCAATTCGCGCATATATGTACAAAATGTATTTCAGCAGATTTCGTGCGTTTTTGTGCATTTTTTGTGCATTTTTGGGGTGGTTCAATTCGTTTGAAAATACACGAATTTCTGTGCTACTTAATTCGTGCGAAAAGACACGAATTTAACCAGTAGGCGACACAAGCCGTTGCAACAACCATGTAGACGCGATAATTTGTATTTCATTTTTGTTCTTCTTAATGGCTAATTCAACGTCATGAATATACAGAAATGTTGTCTTTGTTTAACCATGTTTTAAAAAGTGTCGTTGTATGCCTATATGTACTGTTTTAGACTTGCTGAACAGAATTTTTGAGAAAAGACGCACATTTAAGTGCGACTTAATTCGTGGGAAATATTGTTTTATTAATGCCAATGCTGTTTTCTGTGCTTGATTTCGCTTAATACTTTGGATACTGGTGCACTTGTAATCAGAACGCCTTTTTGTCATGTAGGCAACCATACACGATTTTCTTCATAACCCATTTCATATTTCGTGGAGCCTAAATTACACCATTTTCTTCATAATGCATGTATTACATGTTAATGTAAAATAATGAATTGTGTTGGCTTACACTTATGGCCTTTCCAAGGCCTTTCCATACCTTAAGGGAACATTTTAGCACTCACCATATGGTTAGTGAGAAACGCCACATTGCAAATGTAAGGTCCCTTACTAGACGTCCTGCAACGTTTCTAAAATTCGTGGACGCGTCGGGCCGTGCGGGGGGGAGAGATCTTTCAGGAAGTCATCAAACTAAATCTCTCGGACGTTCGGTTTCCATTTTATAAAAATAACACATTTTGGTCATTTTTCCGCAGTCTCGGAAATTCCCACCAGAGGGAAAATAAATAATATTGCAAATGCACAAGCACATTGCAAATGCATGTGGCCTTTTCTCCTAAACGGAAAATATTTCGAAGACGTAATGGACAGTTGGCCCCGAACAAGATGGCGTCGAGGCCTCAACGCTTTTCGAGTTATGGCCATTTTTCTGGGATTAAAGGTCAAAAACGCAAAGTAGGGTGCTAATTTGACCGCTTCACGTCAAAGTACATAAGCATACGGTGTCAGGAAAAAAAGAACCAGCCATTTATCTATCGTAATTTAAGAGAAATCGTACATTGACAAATTGGTCATGTTCACAAAAAGGAGTTAAAAAAAAAAGTTACAGATCCAGTTGCAGTGTGTTCAGACGAACATTTTTTAAGTGGGTCTCGAAGCTCTGCCAGAATTCTGTGATTTTATGTGATTTTATGAAATAACACACACTCATTTAACCCTCTGTAAATAAGTCAGTTCTTAAGTTCTTAACATAAAGACTAAAACTCAATATTATATAAGAGCCTACCCCAAGGAGGATATGTGTTCACTTTCAGCTTCCTATGTCAACCGGAAGTACCTTCAAATGGTGCCATAGGGTCAGTTTCGAAGGGTTAAAAAGGTCAGATCTGCCTCCCGGGTGGCGCAGTGGTCTAGGGCACTGCATCGCAGTGCTAGCTGCGCCACCAGAGTCTCTGGGTTCGCGCCCAGGCTCTGCCGCAGCCGGCCGCGACCGGGAGGTCCGTTGGCCTAGCGTCGTCCGGGTTAGGGACGGTTTGGCCGGTAGGGATATCCTTGTCTCATCACCCTCCAGCGACTCCTGTGGCGGGCCGGGGGCAGTGCGCGCTAGCCAAGGGGGCCATGTGCACGGTGTTTCCTCCGACACATTGGTGCGGCTGGCTTCCGGGTTGGAGGCGCGCTGTGTTAAGAAGCAGTGCGGCTTGGTTGGGTTGTGCTTCGGAGGACACGTGGCTTTCGACCTTCGTCTCTCCTGAGCCCATACGGGAGTTGTAGCGATGAGACAAGATAGTAATTACTAGCGATTGGATACCACGAAGAAAAGGGGATAAAAGGATGGAGTGAAAAAGTACGGTGCTTAAAGACACACAAAGCCTGCAATGGCATTGCCATTATCTCCAGGCCGTGCCGAGTTCAACGAGATGCCCCGCTTGACCGTAGCTAGCTCGGTCTGAGTGCAGCGACAGGGACAAGAGGAAGGACCCAAATGACCCTTTGACCTCAATTTCATATTCTTTTGCTTTTGGGAGACAGAGAGAGAACCGTTAAGGTTAGAAGCACAATTTGACCTCAGGAACGTTCCTAAAGTCCTCCCGATCTGTGCAAGCCTAACATTGACCGTGTGGCATTAACCCTTAATAGTTAAAAGAAGGTGTTTACATCAAACAGTTTACAATGACATGTCTCCCCATAGGAGACATGCCTGCTCCCCTAAATTCAACCTGAAGCCTATGTGGGTTAATAATGCCTTATGAACCTGTCTTCGATGACAATCCATCAGGCCACTATGAGGTCTACCTGTGTCGATTCTAAGCTTCCTGGAGCAACCGGAAGTGGTTAAATCACCCTAAAAGTGTTTGCCATACCCAACCTGCAGTTTGAGAGAAATAGTGCATTCAACCCTATGTAAATCAGTGAGTTCTTAACGTATAGACTTAAAACTCAGGATTCTGTAAAAGCCCACTCCAATGAGGATATGTGTTTACTTTCAGCTTCCTGTGCCAACCGGAAGTGCCATAATTGGTGTCAAAAGGGCTGTTTCGAAGGGTTAAAAAAGTCTAATCTTTCCAAAACTTAATATATGTGAATAGGCAACCCTCATGAACTGTAAATCAGTCATTCATCCCATCAGATTTCAAGGAAAAATTTACACACCCACACAGAAAGGATGGAGTGACACACTGAGGGGCTTAGAGGCAGACAGTGCCTGCAATAGTTACTTTTGTTTGAACTTTTAAAGAACCGTCAGACCTAGAGTTCTGAAACTTTACAAACCTGTTCTAGAGCTCAGGTCGATTAAGCACGGTGAGTTATGTGGCTCTAGAAGGTTCTCGGACCGATAAAAAGCCTTGGTGCATTTGCATTGACTTCAATTCATTTTGAGCATTACAAAATGGTGACATTTAGAAAAGTCCCAGAGTTGCACGACTAGGTGCATTGAAACCGTCTCGGCCCATAGAGACGGACCCCGACATTTCTGTCCGATAGCTCATTCAAGGACCCCGTAGCAAGGCATGGAAAAAAGTGGAATTTCAGCACCAATTAAGGTTTTGCTCGGGCACCGAATGACCTATCGAGACGAAACTTGGGATTCGAGGTCGCCTCACATAGGGCTAAAAATAATGTGAAAACTGGACCCGCAGCTAGAACATAACTACCTATTATTTGTTTTATTATGGTTTAAATGGAAGGCGCTGTGAATTTTGGGCCTGCTCTGAAATATGTGATAGTTGGCTTCTAAACGAGTTGGAAAAAGTGAGTTTGGAGTCAGATGGTATCAGTTTGGTGTCTGAAAATATCTAATTGGCTGATGGACACTGACTTGCTAGTTGACTTTTGTGCATTTGCAATATGTTTCAACAGTGAAAAACCACCAAAATAGCATTCTGAAATCACCACTAAAAATGACATCACCATAGCCGTGCCGAGTTCAACGAGATGCCCCGCTTGACCGTAGCTTGCTCGGTCTGAGCGCAGCGACAGTGACAAGAAGATGACCCTTGACCTACATTTCAAGTCTTTTGCTTTTGGGAGACAGAGAGAGAACTGTTAAGGTTTAGAAGCACAATTTGACCTCAGGAACGTTCCTAAGGTCTCTGTGCAAGCCTAACCTTGACCGTGTGGCATTAACCCTTAACAGTTAAAAGAAGGTGTTTACATCAAACAGTTTACAATGACATCTCACCCCATAGGAACACATTGCTTGCACCCCTAAATTCAACCTGAAGCCTATGTGGGTTATGAATGTCTTATGAACCTGTCTTCAATGACAATCCATCAAGCCACTATGAGGTCTACCTGTGTTGATTCTAAGCTTCCTGGAGCAACCGGAAGTGATAAAATCACCCTAAAAGTGTTTTGCCATACCCAACCAGCAGTTTGTGATATATAGTGCATTCAACCCTGTGTAAATCAGTCAGTTCTTAACGTATAGACTTAAAACTCAGGATTCTGTAAAAGCATACCCCGATCAGGATATGTATTTACTTATAGCTTCCTGTGCCAACCGGAAGTGCCTTAAAATGGGGTCATAGGTGCTGTTTCGAAGGTTTAAAAAAGTCAGATCTTTCCAAAACTTTAAATGTGTGAATCGGTCAACCCTCATGAACTGTAAATCAGTAATTTCGCTAAACAGATGTCAAAGAAAAGCTCTCACACACACACACACACACACACACACACACACACACACACACACACACACACACACACACACACACACACACACACACACACACACACACACACACACACACCAAGGACGGAGTGAAAAAGTATGGTGCTTAAAGACACACAGAGCCTTAAATGCTTTTAGGGGGGATCCAGACTTCCATACCCGCTCTGGGAGCGCTATACTACCGCCCCAAATCAATGGGTGCTGGCCTGAGTGATTTATGGAGGTTTTCAAAAAATATTCTGTTTTTTCTTCTGGAAAATATTTTATGTTTTTTCTTCTCGAGTCAATGGCCTGAGTGATTTATGGAGGTTTTCAAAAAATATTCTAAGTCCAAACTCTTCATGCACCTGGTATTTTTTTGGGGTTACCAGGCGTCATTTTTCAAAACGGTTGAAATTGCTTTTAGGGGGCATCCAGAGTGTCACATGACCGGATGAGGTAACTATTCTTGTTCTTCTTGTAACTTTCCGGTAGGCTAGAAGCTTTCCGGTGTTTTGCTGCTCGACACAGGTCGACGCAGGTATTGCACTTGATTTATCGTTATCGTAACAGTAGGTGCAGCCAAGTGGAAATACGAAAGGTTTCTAGCTATTTCGCACTGACGGTAATTTGAACACAAGAACGTTTCTAGTGAAAAGGTGCTTACACTCAGAGCCATGTATTTACACTGAGCCACCCTAGCCTTATTACGGGTTAACGTTTTGGTAATTTTGGTTGGCCAACAAAATGTAAGACTACAATGACTGCATACATTTCCCCAAATGTTATACGAAAAAAAAATGTTTTGTTATTGATGTACAATGGCAAGGCTGCCATTGTATTTTCAGTTACATTCTGGTCAATAAAAATGGTTTACACGTTTGTTTTTTAAGAAATACATGGAACTACAACCGAATAAAACACCATTAGCCATCATGCATTGCATGATTCATTCTATACTGAAGTCTGTTCAGAAAAATCGAAAACAGTACATATAGGCATAAAACCACAATGTTTTAATAGGGATTAAATAAAGACAATATATATATAACCTCTTATGGTTATATGGTTAAAAAAAAGACAAAATATCTATATATTCATAACGTAAAATAAATAAATACAGGCGATCGCGTCTATGGTTGTTGCAACGGCTTGTGTCGCCTACTGGTTAAATTCGTGTCTTTTCGCACGAATTAAGTAGCACAGAAATTCGTGTATTTTCGCACAAATTAAGTAGCACAGAAATTCGTGTATTTTCAAACGAATTGAACCACCCCAAAACACCCCAAAAATGCACAAAAACGCACGAAATCTGCTGAAATACATTTTGTACATATATGCGCGAATTGAATGTGAGGCTGGGCTGAAATAACACATAAGGAATCATATAGTAACCAAAAAAGTGTTATATTTTATATTTCAGATTTTTCGAACTAGCCACCCTTTGCCTTGATGACGTCTTTGCACACTCTTGGCATTCTCTCAACCAGCTTCACGAGGTAGTCACCTGGAATGCATTTCAATTAACAGGTGTGCCTTGTTAAAAGTTAATTTGTGGAATGTCGTTCCTTCTTAAGGCATTTGAGCCAATCAGTTGCGCTGTTACAAGGTAGGGGTGGTATAAAGAAGATAGCCCTATTTGTTAAAAGACCAAGTCCATATTATGGCAAGAACAACTCAAATAAGCAAATAGCAAATTACTTTAAGTGCAGTCTCAAAAACCATCAAGCGCTATGATTAAACTGGCTCTCATGAGGACCGCCACTGGAAAGGAAGACCCAGAGTTACCTCTGCTGCAGAAGCAGGCCTTCATGGTCGAATTGCTGCAAAGAAACCACTACTAAAGGACACCAATAATAATAAGAGACTTTCTCAGGCCAAGAAACACGAGCAACGGACATTAGACTGGTGGATATCTGTCCTTTGGTCTGATGAGTCCAAATTTTAGATTTTTGGTTGCAACCGCCATGTCTTTGTGAGATGCAGAGTATATGGACTGATGATTTCCGCATGTGTGGTTCCCACCGTGAAGCATGGAGTAGGAGGTGTGATGGTGTGGGGGTTCTTTGCTCGTGACACTGTCAATGATTTATTTAGAATTTGTTATTTCACAGTTTTTATATCTTCCTGTTATTCTACAACGTAGAAAATAGTAAAAAATAAAGAAAAACCCTTGAATGAGAAGGTGTGTCCAAACGTTTGACTGGTACTGTATATATAGTTTTTATTCAATCTAAATTACAGAGGTCCGGACATCGGTGTCTTCATGTGTAGCTACGGTCCTGGAGAGTGTGAAGGAAGGCAACTAAAGCAGTTATTTATTCTGTGAATCTTTGATTTTGTATTGATGCTGAATATTAACAGCTGCTAGTTTGTGGTCGGAACTGACTCTCTATGTCCCTTTGTAATGCTCCCCATCTAAAAGGCTATGTACCCTTATGGTGGAAAAAGAGTACCTGTTCCAGCCCATAGGATGTCAAAATAGATACACTAGATGGAGCTAAAGTTTAAAATATAATGCATGTGTCACCGACTAGTGAAGTCAGGAATACTCATCAACTCTTTGTAATGTAATTTACCTGCTTCATACTACACTTCTCAGATCAACTCTTTGTAATGTAATTTACCTGCTTCATACTACACTTCTCAGATCAACTCTTTGTAATGTAATTTACCTGCTTCATACTACACTTCTCAGATCAACTCTTTGTAATGTAATTTACCTGCTTCATACTACACTTCTCAGATCAACTCTTTGTAATGTAATTTACCTGCTTCATACTACACTTCTCAGATCAACTCTTTGTAATGTAATTTACCTGCTTCATACTACACTTCTCAGATCAACTCTTTGTAATGTAATTTACCTGCTTCATACTACACTTCTCAGATCAACTCTTTGTAATGTAATTTACCTGCTTCATACTACACTTCTCAGATCAACTCTTTGTAATGTAATTTACCTGCTTCATACTACACTTCTCAGATCAACTCTTTGTAATGTAATTTACCTGCTTCATACTACACTTCTCAGATCAACTCTTTGTAATGTAATTTACCTGCTTCATACTACACTTCTCAGATCAACTCTTTGTAATGTAATTTACCTGCTTCATACTACACTTCTCAGATCAACTCTTTGTAATGTAATTTACCTGCTTCATACTACACTTCTCAGATCAACTCTTTGTAATGTAATTTACCTGCTTCATACTACACTTCTCAGATCAACTCTTTGTAATGTAATTTACCTGCTTCATACTACACTTCTCAGTATCGCCTGGAAACCTTTGAGTCAAGAACTACTGAATGGAGTCAGGAGTCGATCCATACAATGGTAACTAATCATGGTGATTCAAAATACCAGAATTATTAATTGTGTTATCTATACTGAACAAAAATATAAATGCAACATGCAACAATTTCTATGGTTTTACTGAGTTACAGTTCATAGAAGGAAATCAGTCAATTGAAATTAATTCCTTAGGCCCTAATCTATGGATTTCACTTGACTGGGCAGGGGCGTAGGCATAGGCCCACCCACTTGGGATGTAGGCCCACCGACTGGGGAGCCAGGCCGAGCCAATCAGAATGAGTTTTTCCCCACAAGAGGGCTTCAATACAGACATAAATACTCCTCAGTTTCATCAGCTGTCTAGGTGGCTGATCTCACACGATCCCACAGGTGAAGAAGCCGGATGTGGTGTTCCTGGGCTGACGTGGTTACACGTGGTCTGTGTTTTGAGGCCGGTTGGACGTACTGCCAGATTCTCTAAAACAACGTTGGAGGCAGCTTATGGTAGAGAAATGAACATTAAATTCTCTGGCAACAACTCTGATGGACAATTCTACAGTCAGCATGACAATTGCACACTCCCTCAAAACTTGAGACATCTGTGGAATTGTGTTGTGTGACAAAACTGCACATTTTAGAGTGGCATTTTATTGTCAACAGCACAAGGTGCACCTGTGTAATGACCATGGTGTTTCATCAGCTTCTTGATATTCCACACCTGTCAAGTGGATAGATTGTCTTGGCAAAGGAGAAATGCTCAATAACATGGATGTAAACAATTTGTGCACAATTTAAGAGAATAAATATTTTTGTGTGTATGGAAAATGTATGGGATCTTTTATTTCAGCTCATGAAACATGGGACCAACACTTTACATGTTGCGTTTATATTTTTGTACTGTACAAATGTCCAATTCCACTGTTGTATCTGTTGAATATTTTGACAACTGAATTGGCTGCACCTTCACATGAACAAAACTAATAGTTACTCTCAGTTGTATGAATGAATGTGAGTCTCTTTGTTTGGTCAACCTGTCATAAACAATATTCTAACTAACTGGCCTGTGGTGATGTCAGTGGGGGCTCTATAAACCACGGAAAGGAGTTATTTACTTGTTTTTTATCACCACCACCAGAAAATGTGCTTTGTGTTCAATGGAGCTGGTAATTATGGTGGTGATGATCGATGTTATCCATCACTGCCAAAGGAGGGGAGGGGGAGGGAGGGAGGGGGGGGGGGGGGGGGGAGTAAGTATGTTATAATGCACTCCATTTAACAGCTTTCAAACACAGGTTAGAAACAGGAATTCTGGGAAAAATACATTTCTGGATGATCACAAATATGTTTGCTTACTAATCCAATAGGTGCAGCTATAATACAGTGACAGTGTTTGTATGCCAGTAATTTCTCTATGGCCTCTCAGGGACTTGGCTGGCTTAGTTGACATGCTGTTTTTCTCTGCAGTTTTAGCCATTGTGACGACTAAGGGTCAAGGGAGTGAGACCTATCAAGGCAAACGACAGCTTTCGGTCTTCATCAACCTCAAGGTGACATGGTGAGAGAGAGAGGTGTTGCTGTCTTGTGTTTAACTACGACATTTGTTGATTGCTTATCTTCAACTTGGACCTGATTTCCTCTATTTCAGTATCACCAGAACTAATCACCCTGAAGACTATGTTGTGGAACAGTCCAGTCAGGAGAAGATCACGAGATGCTTGGGACATGGTCCTTTGTAGCTTAGTTGGTAAACATGTCGCTTGTCACGCCAGGGTAGTGGGTTTGATTCCTGGGACCACCCATTCCTAAAATGTATGAGCACATGACTTTAAGTCACTTTGTATAAAAGCATCTGCTACATGGCATACAGTGGGGAGAACAAGTATTTGATACACTGCCGATTTTGAAGGTTTTCCTACTTACAAAGCATGTAGAGGTCTGTAATTTTTATCATAGGTACACTTCAACTGTGAGAGACGGAATCTAAAACAAAAATCCAGAAAATCACATTGTATGATTTTTAAGTAATTAATTTGCATTTTATTGCGTGACATAAGTATTTGATAACCTACCAACCAGTAAGAATTCCGGCTCTCACAGACCTGTTAGTTTTTCTTTTAGAAGCCCTCCTGTTCTCCACTCATTACCTGTATTAACTGCACCTGTTTGAACTTGTTACCTGTATAAAAGACACCTGTACACACACTCAATCAAACAGACTCCAATCTCTCCACAATGGCCAAGACCAGAGAGCTGTGTAAGGACATCAGGGATAAAATTGTAGACCTGCACAAGGCTGGGATGGGCTACAGGACAATAGGCAAGCAGCTTGGTGAGAAGGCAACAACTGTTGGCGCAATTATTAGAAAATGGAAGATGTTCAAGATGACGGTCAATCACCCTCGGTCTGGGGCTCCATGCAAGATCTCACCTCGTGGGGCATCAATGATCATAAGGAAGGTGAGGGATCAGCCCAGAACTACACGGCAGGACCTGGTCAATGACATGAAGAGAGCTGGGACCACAGTCTCAAAGAAAACCATTAGTAACACACTACGCTGTCATGGATTGAAATCCTGCAGCGCACGCAAGGTCCCCCTGCTCAAGCCAGCGCATGTCCAGGCCCGTCTGAAGTTTGCCAATGACCATCTGAATGATCCAGAGGAGGAATGGGAGAAGGTCATGTGGTCTGATGAGACAAAAATAGAGCTTTTTGGTCTAAACTCCACTCGCCGTGTTTGGAGGAAGAAGAAGGTTGAGTACAACCCCAAGAACACCCTCCCAACCGTGAAGCATGGAGGTGGAAACATAATTATTTGGGGATGCTTTTCTGCAAAGGGGACAGGACGACTGCACCGTATTGAGGGGAGGATGGATGGGGCCATGTATCGCGAGATCTTGGCCAAAAACCTCCATCCCTCAGTAAGAGCATTGAAGATGGGTCGTGGCTGGATCTTCCAGCATGACAACGACCCGAAACACACAGCCAGGGAAACTAAGGAGTGGCTCCGTAAGAAGCATCTCAAGGTCCTGGAGTGGCCTAGCCAGTCTCCAGACCTGAACCCAATAGAAAATCTTTGGAGGGAGCTGAACGTCCGTATTGCCCAGCGACAGCCCCGAAACCTGAAGGATCTGGAGAAGGTATGTATGGAGGAGTGGGCCAAAATCCCTGCTGCAGTGTGTGCAAACCTGGTCAATAACTACAGGAAACGTATGATCTTTGTAATTGCAAACAAAGGTTTCTGTACCAAATATTAAGTTCTGCTTTTCTGATGCATCAAATACTTATGTCACGCAATAAAATGCAAATTAATTACTTAAAAATCATACAATGTGATTTTCTGGATTTTTGTTTTAGATTCCGTCTCTCACAGTTGAAGTGTACCTATGATAAAAATTACAGACCTCTACATGCTTTGTAAGTAGGAAAACCTTCAAAATCGGCAGTGTATCAAATACTTGTTCTCCCCACTGTATATTATGGTTAAAAAAAACTATTTTCTGGGAATATGACATTTATAGGAGTAATTTATATAATTTATAATGGGTTTATATAGCATAAAATTAAGATATCCAATTAACCCTGTCTAGGTACGTAAGACAATGCATTTTTCCAATCAAATAAAACTAAATTGTATTTGTCACATGTGCCAAATACAACAGGTGCAGACCTTACCGTGAAATACTTCCTTACAAGCCCCTAACAAACAATACAATTAAAACAATAGAAAATATTTACTAAATACACTAAAGTAAAAAATAGAAAGTCATATAATAATTGAACAATAACGAGGCTATATATTTATTTTTTAATTTAACCTTTATTTAACCAGGTAAAACCCATTGAGGTTGAAAATGTCACGTTCCTGACCTTATTTTCCTTTGTTTAACTTTGTTCAGTTGGTCAGGACGTGAGCTGGGTGGGTAGTCTATGTTTTGTGTTTCTATGTTGGGGTAAATGTGTTGCCTGATATGGTTCTCAATTAGAGGCAGGTGTTTGACGTTTCCTCTGATTGAGAACCATATTAAGGTAGAATGTTCTCACTGTTTGTTTGTGGGTGATTGTCTTCTGTGTCTGTATGTATGTTCGTACCACACGGGACTGTAGCGTTTGTTTGTAGTCTGTACCTGTTCGTGCGTTCTTCGTGTATTTGTAAGTTCTCATGTTTTAGGTCAGTCTACGTCATTTATTTGTTTTGTAGTTTGTTAAAGAGTTTTCGTGTTTCGTCGTTCTGTTAATAAATATTCATTATGTATTCATCACCCGCTGCATCACCCCGCTGGTCCGCTCAATCACTACAAGACGACCGTTACAGAAAACCTCTTTTGCGAGCGCGACCTGGCAAGAAGGCAAAACAGGGAAATAGCAGCGTGTCCATAAAATATTACAGAAAAATACAAAATACACACAAGTTACAATTGAACATTTGAAACAACTGCAGTTATCACAAATAGTGTTGTCGATCAGAGTCTTCAAAACAGGCAAGGACACCAACTCCCCTAACTTTAAAATCTGTTGAAGCATGTTCCAGCATGAAGGGGCATTATGGGAAAAAGATTGTTTCCCCATCTCAGTTCTAGAATAGACAAGGACAGCAGCAACTGTGAACAAAGACTGTATTCAGTGACTGATCTGGTCAATGAAGAACAGAGATGCAAAGGGAGTTGTGCCATCAATGCTTTAGACACAAAAGTGTACCAGTGCTTTAGCCTCCTGGTGGAGGGAGAGGTCCATTGCACCATAGCATGCAGATCACAGGGATGGGGGAGTGATCTAGCGTTTGTAATACATCTTAAAGCACCATAATACACTGTGTCCAGAGTCATATATACAGGGGGTACCCATACCGAGTCAATGTGCGGGGGTACAGGTTAGTCAAGGTAATTTGTCCATGTAGGTGGACCTAGACTTTGCGCTACGGTGCCGCTTGCCATGCAATAGCAGAGAGAACAGTCTATGACTTGGGTGACTGGAGACTTTGACAATTTTTTGAGCCATACTCTGACACCGCCTAGTATACAGGTCCTGAATGGTAGGAAGCTTGGCCCCAGTGATGTACTGGGCCGTACGCAGCAGTAGCACCTTACGGTCGGATGCCGAGCAGTGTGCCATACCAGGCGGTGATGCAACCGGTCAGGATGCTCTCGATGGTGCAGCTGTATAACTTTTTGAAGATCTGGGGACCCATGCCAAATCTTTTCAGTCTCCTGAGGGGCAAACGGTGTTGTCTGGCCCTCTTCACAGCTGTGTTGGTGTGTTTGGACCATGATAGTTTGTTGGTGATGTGGACACCAAGGAACTTGACCCGCTCCGCTACAACCCTGTCGATGTGAATGTGGGTTTGGCCGTCTTTTTCCTGTAGTCCACGATCAGTTCCTTTCTCTTGCACACGTTGATGGAGAAGTTGTTGTCCTGGCACCACACTGCCAGGTCTCTGACCTCCTCCCTTATAATTTGCCTGCTAAATCAGTTCTAAATCAGTTCACAGACATTATTTGAACAGTTTTGGAAACTTTAGAGTGTTTTCTATCAAAATCTACAAATTATATGCATATCCTAGCTTCTGGGCCTGAGTAGAAGGCAGTTTACTTTGGGCACGCTTTTCATCCGGAGGTGAAAATAGTGACCCCTACCCAAGTGAAGTTACGCTTTATTTTGATGTATTACACTTGTGATTTTATGAAAGTTAAATATTTATAATTCTGTAGTTTGAATTTCACGCTCTGCAATTTCACCAGATGTTGGCCAGGTGGGATGCTACCGTCCCACCTGCCCATAAGAAGTTAAAGGTTTAGTTCACATCGGCTATCGAGAGCGTTATCACACAGTCATCCAGAACAGCTGGTGCTCTCGTGCATGCTTCAGCATTGCTTGCCTCGAAGCGAGCATAAAAGGCATTTAGCTCATCTGGGCAGCTCGCGTCTGGGTTTCCCTTTGTAGTCCGTAATAGTTTTCAAGCCCTGCCACATCCGATGAGCATCAGAGCCGGTGTAGTAGGATTCAATCTTAATCCTGTTCTGATACTTTGCTTGTTTGATGGTTCGTCTGAGCGGGATTTCTTATAAGCGTCCGGATTAGTCTCCTGCTCCTTGAAACCCGGAAGCTCTAGCCTTTAGCTCGATGCGGATGTTGCCTGTAATCCATGGCTTCTGGTTGGGATATGTACGTACAGTCACTGTGGGGACGACGTCATCGATGCACTTTTTGATGAAGCCGATGACTGATGTAGTGAATTCCTCAATGCCATTGGATGAATCCCAGAACATATTCCAGTCTGTGCTAGTAAAACAGTCCTGTAGTGTAGCATCTGCGTCATCTGACCACTTCCGTATTGAGCGAGTCACTGGTACTTCCTGCTTTAGTTTTTGCTTGTAAGCAGGAATCAGGAGGATAGAATTATGGTCAGATTAGCCAAATGGAGGGTGGGGGAGAGCTTTGTATGCATCTCTGTGTGTGGAGTAAAGGTGATCTAGGATTTTTCCCCCCCTGGTTGCACATGTGACATGCTTGTAAAAATTTGGTAAAACTGATTTAAGTTTGCCTGCATTAAAGTCCCCGGCCACTAGGAGCACCGCTTCTGGGTGAGAATTTTCTTCTTTGCTTTTGGCCTTATAGAGTTGGTTGAGAGCGGTCTTATTGCCCGCTTCGTTTTGTGGTGGTAAATAGACAGCTACGAATAATACAGATGAGAACTCTCTTGGTAGATAATGTGGTCTACAGCTTATCATAAGGTACTCCACTTCAGGCGAGCAATACCTCGAGACTTCATTAATATTAGACATTGCACACCAGCTGTTATTTACAAAAAGACACACCCCCACCCCTCGTCTTACCAGAGGTAGCGTCTCTGTTCTGCCGGTGCATGGAAAATCCCGCTAGCTCTATATTGTCCATATCTTCGTTCAGCCATGTCCCGATGAAACATAAGATGTTACAGTTTTTAATGTCCCGTTGGTAGGATAATCTTAATTGTAGGTCATCAATTTTATTTTCCTATGATTGAACGTTAGGGAGAAGAATTGAAGGCAGTGGGAGTTTACTCGCTCGCCTCCGGATTCTCAGAAAGATGCCCGATCTGTGTCCTCTTTTCCAGCGTCTTTTCTTCACGCAAAAGGCGTGGATCTGGGCCTGTTCCAGTGAAAGCAGGATATCCTTCTCGTCGGACTCGTTAAAGGAAAAAGTTTATTTCAGTCCTCGGTGAGTAATCGCTTTTCTGATGTCCAGAAGTTATTTTCGGTCATAAGATACAGTTGCAGCAACATTATGTACACAATAAGTTTAAAAATAAGTTACAAAAAATGTATATATATATATTTTTTTACAAATTAGCACAATTGGTTGGGAGAATGTAAACTGTCAGCCATGTTCTTTGGCGCCATCTTTAACAGGAGATAGACTAGTGTCCTGTCCAGGGGGTGTACTTGTACAGCAAGCTGTAGAAACAGGAGAGAGACTAGTGTCCTGTCCAGGGGGTGTACTTGTACAGCAAGCTGTAGAAACAGGAGATAGACTATTGTCCTGTCCAGGGGGTGTACTTGTACAGCAAGCTGTAGAAACAGGAGATAGACTAGTGTCCTGTCCAGGGGGTGTACTTGTACAGCAAGCTGTAGAAACAGGAGATAGACTAGTGTCCTGTCCAGGGGGTGTACTTGTACAGCAAGCTGTAGAAACAGGAGATAGACTAGTGTCCTGTCCAGGGGGTGTACTTGTACAGCAAGCTGTAGAAACAGGAGATAGACTAGTGTCCTGTCCAGGGGGTGTACTTGTACAGCAAGCTGTAGAAACAGGAGATAGACTAGTGTCCTGTCCAGGGGGTGTACTTGTACAGCAAGCTGTAGAAACAGGAGATAGACTAGTGTCCTGTCCAGGGGGTGTACTTGTACAGCAAGCTGTAGAAACAGGAGATAGACTAGTGTCCTGTCCAGGGGGTGTACTTGTACAGCAAGCTGTAGAAACAGGAGATAGACTAGTGTCCTGTCCAGGGGGTGTACTTGTACAGCAAGCTGTAGAAACAGGAGATAGACTAGTGTCCTGTCCAGGGGGTGTACTTGTACAGCAAGCTGTAGAAACAGGAGATAGACTAGTGTCCTGTCCAGGGGGTGTACTTGTACAGCAAGCTGTAGAAACAGGAGATAGACTAGTGTCCTGTCCAGGGGGTGTACTTGTACAGCAAGCTGTAGAAACAGGAGATAGACTAGTGTCCTGTCCAGGGGGTGTACTTGTACAGCAAGCTGTAGAAACAGGAGATAGACTAGTGTCCTGTCCAGGGGGTGTACTCGTACAGCAAGCTGTAGAAACAGGAGATAGACTAGTGTCCTGTCCAGGGGGTGTACTCGTACAGCAAGCTGTAGAAACAGGAGATAGACTAGTGTCCTGTCCAGGGGGTGTACTCGTACAGCAAGCTGTAGAAACAGGAGATAGACTAGTGTCCTGTCCAGGGGGTGTACTCGTACAGCAAGCTGTAGAAACAGGAGATAGACTAGTGTCCTGTCCAGGGGGTGTACTTGTACAGCAAGCTGTAGAAACAGGAGATAGACTAGTGTCCTGTCCAGGGGGTGTACTTGTACAGCAAGCTGTAGAAACAGGAGATAGACTAGTGTCCTGTCCAGGGGGTGTACTTGTACAGCAAGCTGTAGAAACAGGAGATAGACTAGTGTCCTGTCCAGGGGGTGTACTTGTACAGCAAGCTGTAGAAACAGGAGATAGACTAGTGTCCTGTCCAGGGGGTGTACTTGTACAGCAAGCTGTAGAAACAGGAGATAGACTAGTGTCCTGTCCAGGGGGTGTACTTGTACAGCAAGCTGTAGAAACAGGAGATAGACTAGTGTCCTGTCCAGGGGGTGTACTTGTACAGCAAGAAACAGGAGATAGACAAGTGTCCTGTCCAGGGGGTGTACTTGTACAGCAAGAAACAGGAGATAGACTAGTGTCCTGTCCAGGGGGTGTACTTGTACAGCAAGAAACAGGAGATAGACTAGTGTCCTGTCCAGGGGGTGTACTTGTACAGCAAGAAACAGGAGATAGACTAGTGTCCTGTCCAGGGGGTGTACTTGCACAGCAAGCTGTAGAAACAGGAGATAGACTAGTGTCCTGTCCAGGGGTGTACTTGTACAGCAAGCTGTAGAAACAGGAGATAGACTAGTGTCCTGTCCAGGGGGTGTACTTGTACAGCAAGCTGTAGAAACAGGAGATAGACTAGTGTCCTGTCCAGGGGGTGTACTTGTACAGCAAGCTGTAGAAACAGGAGATAGACTAGTGTCCTGTCCAGGGGGTGTACTTGTACAGCAAGCTGTAGAAACAGGAGATAGACTCCTGCTCCTATGAACCATCCCAGCTCGCAGAAGCCAAGGTTACTTACTAATGAGAACATATGCAACATTGTCGTGGTGCAAAAGAGCCAAGATCTGTGCAAAAAAAATACTGTTAACCTAGTTATAATCTGGCATTGTTATTAAAAAAAAAAATTATGCCAGTCAGTCATATAATATATGAGCTGACGCATAAAAGAAAAACACAATTGAGGAAGTTGTGAGATGATTAACGCTATATTCCATTATTTGCTTTTGTTTTGAGTCATTCAACTTTGACAGAGATCAGGGAACAATGCCAGACTGTATCTCTCACACTTCTAAAATGAATATTATTTGGTTTCTACTCATTTTTGCAGACAACCTATATCATATTTAGTTTTTAAGGGATTGAACTGGATCTTTGGGGCGGCAGGTAGCCTAGTGGTTAGAGCGTTGGACTAGTAACTGAAAGGTTGCAAGATCGAATCCCCGAGCTGACAAGATAAAAATCAGTTGTTTTTAGTTAAAAACCAATGACAACGGGACTATCCAGTGCACCGGCAGAAGTCATGTCAGTGCAGAGACCAACACAAAGCATGGAGGACATATGTAACTCTGATTTACTGGCTTCCACTTTCTGTGCATATTATTGTAAAAACAATATCAACATTTTAATATCATTGCAGTTATGATGTTCTCCAGGAACATACCGTGTGTGTGTGTGTGTGTGTGTGTGTGTGTGTGTGTGTGTGTGTGTGTGTGTGTGTGTGTGTGTGTGTGTGTGTGTGTGTGTGTGTGTGTGTGTGTGTGTGTGTGTGTGTGTGTGTGTGTGTGTGTGTGTGTGTGTGCGTGTGTGTGTGTGTGTGTGCGTGCGTGCGTGTGTGTGTGTGACACCTATCAGCATTTGGTGAGAAGGAATGAACAACTTTCAGTCTCACCAGTTGGCACCACTGTGGGCAGTGTTATTGGGGTGTTCTTCTTCGTTGGTGTGTTAGTTGTTGTAGGATGGATCCTATCTGCCAAAACCCGGCCACCCCCCTGAAGAAGAACAGCTACTGCAGGTACCATCTCAGTCAATCATTTATTTTGTTTAATTAATGAATAACCTTTTGTCAATCTAGGGGGTGCTGTTTCCACTTTGTGAAATATCGTTCCCAAATTAAACTGCCTCGTACTCAATTCTTGCTCGTACAATATGTATATTATTATTACTATTGGATAGAAAACACTCTCTAGTTTCTAAAACCGTTTGAATTATTTCTCTGAGTGAAACAGAACTCGTTTGGCAGCGAAATTCCTGACAGGTACTGCAAAATCTGAAAATGTAGACTCTGTTCTAGGATCAGTTTAATACTCTGTATGTATCCTATGGGTCGACATGAACTGCACGCGCCTTCCCCTGGATGTCAGTAACCAATGAGAATTGGAATGGAGTTTCTAGGCAGATCTGAGACCATATAAAGTCCCATGGAATGGGGGGTGCACTCTTTTCAACGTTCGTCATGACGCAAAGAAGGACCTCAGGATGGCATTCTCAAAAGCTCTCGTTATAGGCCTTAGATATATCCGGCTCTGATTTTATTCGATATAGGTGTTAGAAACATCATAACGAAGTTATTTTAAACCGAGTTATTTCAGTTTATGTGAGTATATTGCGATTTTCGGAATTTCCTTTGTATTGCGTTTTGAAGATTTGGGCATGTCGTGTCCACATAGCTAATGTTTGCTGCTAATTACACGGTTGAAGACGACATTCTACAGCCGAGCAACGATTATTATGGACAAAGGACAACTTGCCCAAGATTCTGATGGAAGCTCATCAAAAAGTAAGAGCTATTTATGATGTTAATTCGTATTTCTGTGGAAAAATGTAAAATGATTTGTCCGCCATTAATTTCGGCACTGGTCTGGCTGTAACGCACACTGTATGTCTAGTAACGTTAATTTTAATTTAATTTTACCTGTATTTTTTAGTCAAGTTTATGATTATTTATTGATTAGATTAGGTGCCTCTCCAAGATGGCGCCGGCCAGAATGCCTGAAATGTTGCTACTAATCACATTGTATAACCACGATTTGTGCCGCTAAATATGCACATTTTCGAACAAAACCTATATGCATTGTGTAATATGATGTTACAGGACTGTCATCTGATGAAGTTTATCAAGGTTAGTCAAATTATATATCTTTTGCTGGATTGTTACGATCGCTAACCTTTGCTGCTGGTAAATTGCTTGTGTTTCTGGCTATTGTGGTAAGCTAATATAATGCTATATTGTGTTTTCGCTGTAAAACACTTAAAAAATCTGAAATATTGGCTGGATTCACAAGATGTTGGGCTTTCATTTGCTGTACGCTGTGTATTTTTCAAAATTGTTTTATGGTGAGTATTTAGGTATTTGACGTTGGTCTCTGTAATTATTCTGGCTGCATCGACGCTATTTCAGATTGCAGCTGCAATGAAGAACTGTGATTTATACCTGAAATATGCAAATTTTTCTAACAAAACATATGCTATACAATAAATATGTTATCAGACTGTCATCTGATGAAGTTTTTTCTTGGTTAGTGACTATTTATATCTTTATTTAGTCGAATTTGTGAACGCTACCTATGCAGTAAGAAAATGGTGGAGAGAAAAAAGTTGAGTCTTTTGCTATCGTGGTTAGCTAATAGAAATACATATTGTGTCTTCCCTGTAAAACATTTAAAAAATCAGAAATGATGGCTGGATTCACAAGATGTGTATCTTTCATCTGGTGTCTTGGACTTGTGATTTCATGATATTAGATGCTAGTATTTACTTGTGGCGCTACTGCCATTAGGTACCGAGATGAGATCCTCAGACCCCTTGTGAGACCATATGCTGGTGCGGTTGGCCCTGGGTTCCTCCTAATGCAAGACAATGCTAGACCTCATGTGGCTGGAGTGTGTCAGCAGTTCCTGCAAGAGGAAGGCATTGATGCTATGGACTGGCCCGCCCGTTCCCCAGACCTGAATCCAATTGAGCACATCTGGGACATCATGTCTCGCTCCATCCACCAACGCCACGTTGCACCACAGACTGTCCAGGAGTTGGCGGATGCTTTAGTCCAGGTCTGGGAGGAGATCCCTCAGGAGACCATCCGCCACCTCATCAGGAGCATGCCCAGGCGTTGTAGGGAGGTCATACAGGCACGTGGAGGCCACACACACTACTGAGCCTCATTTTGACTTTTTTTAAGGACATTACATCAAAGTTGGATCAGCCTGTAGTGTGGTTTTCCACTTTAATTTTGAGTGTAACTCCAAATCCAGACCTCCATGGGTTGATAAATTTGATTTCCATTGATAATTTTTGTGTGATTTTGTTGTCAGCACATTCAACTATGCAAAGAAAAAAGTATTTAATAAGAATATTTCATTCATTCAGATCTAGGATGTGTTATTTTAGTGTTCCCTTTATTTTTTTGAGCAGTGTATATATATATATATTATATTTAAAGTACCTCGGATCTCGGTGTCTTCATGTGTAGCTACGGTCCTGGAGAGTGTGAAGGAGGGCCACTAAAGCAGTTACTTATTCTGTGAATCTTTGATTTTGTATTGATGCTGAATATTAACAGCTGCTAGTTTGTGGTCGGAACTGACTCTCTATGTCCCTTTGTAATGCTCCCCATCTAAAAGGCTATGTACCCTTATGGTGGAAAAAGAGTACCTGGCCCAGCCCATAGGATGTCAAAATAGATACACTAGATGGCGCTAAAGTTTAAAATATAATGCATGTGTCACCGACAAGTGAAGTCAGGAAAACTCATCAACTCTTGGTACTGTATGGGAGGGAGCGGGAGGGGAGGGGAGGGCTGGGTAGGGAGGGGAGGGGGGAGGGGAAAGTATGTATGTTATAATTCACTCCATTTAACAGCTTTCAAACACAGGTTAGAAAATGGACTTCTGGGGAGATACATTTCTGGAGGATCACAAAAATATGTTTGCTTCCTAAACCAATAGGGGCTGCAGGATAGCTAATGGTGAGTGTCAGACTAATAACCGAAAAGTTGCAAAATCGAATCCCCGAGCTGACAAGACAAAAATCTATCGTTCTGAACAAGGCGGTTAACCCACTGTTCCTAGGCCGTCATTGAAAATAAGAATTTGTTCTTAACTGACTTGCCTAGTTAAAGGTTAAAAAGTGTTTGGTACAAGTTCACTTTCTAGGCCTAGCTGTTTACCTCACATCTGAAGGATGGTTTAGAAACTTGGGAACCAAGCTGGTTACCAGTGTAGCCTGTTATCACCTGGACTCTATTTTCACACCAAGGAAAAAACCTCCAGGCTTCCGTCATAGATGTCAATTTACAGAAAATTAAAATAAATAATTACAGGGGTCAGTTTGGAAAAAAGTATCCCGTCTGAAACGTCCTCTGGAATAACGGACATTCTGGGGTAATAAATACATAACCAACGTCTTCTATTAATACCAGTCCCGTGTAAATAGGACTATAGCCTTAATAATATCTCCGGCAGAATTAAAAATTTCTTGCAGTAAAATTATACACTAAATGTAGGAAAAGTTTGGACTTGGGAACAGGAGTGGAGAAATATATATTTTTATGTCTGCATCTTGAGAGAATGCAATGCTCATGAGATAACATCTGTAGACGTGATGTCTTCATCATAACAGCAGTCTTCTAGGGCAACATATAATGACAAGAGAGACATATAGTCTACCATCTCCATCTGCATGGCCTGATGAGCCAGGGGTTATACATCACTGTTGACATCCCTGCCATCTGAGAATATAGGGCACATGTGTCAAACTCATTCCATGGAGGGCAGAGTGTCTGCAGGTTTTCACCCCTCTCTTATACCTGATTGATCAATTAAGGTCATTGATTAGTTAGAAACTCCCCTCACCTGGTTGTCTGGGTCTTAATTGGACACAAATTGAAAGGAAATAACCATTAACCAGCATACACTCAGTCCTCCATGGAATGAGTTTGACAACCCTGATTTAGGGCCCAGGGCCTCAGCTTGGATCAGGGCCTTAGTCTTGGACTGTTTTCCCCAGTTCTTACTGTTTTCACACTTTAATAACTCAAGTTTGTTTAATTTAAAATACAGTTGAGAATTTCTCTAACACTAATCAGGATAGAACTGTTGTGTGGATAAAAGATGAAATACAACAGACAGTTTGTACCATTTGTGTGTTACAAGTGTGAAATATATTTTTAAACAGTGTTCTTTGAGCATGGTCTAAAATCATGTTTTAGGCAAGTTCCACAATGTAACTATTACAGCACTAGAAGGACAGATGGTTGGAGACAGACAGTATTTGCATGTGAGAAATGTGAAAACTAGTTATCCTAGGTGTCAGTCTGTTTCTGATCTCTTACCAACTCCTTAATGGAACTGTCACGTCTTCATAATGAGAGCACAAACTGTTCTGGGATCAGGCTAATGTAGAGTTATCCTGGGTGTCAGTCTGTTTCTGATCTCTTACCAACTCCTTAATGGTACTGTGATGTCACGTCTTCATAATGAGAGCACAAACTGTTCTGGGATCAGACTAGTGTAGAGCTGCATGGGAATGTAATGTATATGAAAGGGATGTGTCATGTTTCCCTCTCCCATCAACAAGTTAAGTACAATAAGAACTACAGAATAGCAACTTTATTGTTGCCTTTGAAAGAAAAGACAAATTCATATATTATTTTTAATGCATTTTATCAGTGTTTTTCAGCTGAGTGTGCAGCTTAGTTGCATTGAAAACTACCATGTTATGAATCTGTTGACTACAATGCTACATTTGGCCTTCCGAGTGGCGCAGCGGTCTAAGGCACTGCATCTCAGCGCTAGAGGTCTCACTACAGACACCTGGTTTGAATCCAGGCTGTGTCACAACCGGCCGTGATTGGGAGTCCCATGGGCGGTACACAATTGGCCCAGTGTTGTCCGGGTTGGGCCCGTGTATGTCTTCATTGTAAATAAGAATTTGTTCTAAACTGACTTGGCGAGTTAAATAAAGGTTAAAAAAATTATTTCATTTAGATTTTTTCAAATAATACATAATATTTTTAGCTATGTTGTACCTTGTCAAACATCCATCCTCATACATATTGTAAACCACCTAGTTAAATGTTTTGTTGTTTTGTGTCTGATCTTGTAGAACAACATTGAAGGTTTGTATTTGTCATTTGATGTGGAACATTAATCATGAATAGAATTCTGCACTACCAAACATCCTTTGTGATCTGACAATTCAGTACATAATCCAAAATTAAACTTGGATGTACAATGAATAAAAATGTAAAATGGATTTGACAACTTTATTGTCTTTTTATTTTATTTATTTATAAATGAATGGAAAAAAAATCATTAGAATAGTTGAATTAAAACAAATATTTTATTCATACATTTCATAATAAACTACAGTCCATTTTAAAATGCAAAATGAAACTTACAACTTAGTCTTAAAAGTGATAATATAAAATACATTAACGTCATGAAATCCTTCACCGTGTTAATTTGTTCCTTCTCACATCTGCAGGATGACCAGTAATCAGTTCCAGATATCTATAATATTACAAATACAGCAGGAACCAAACAGGCACATTATACATTGATAGTATTATGAATTACAGAAGATGAAAGCAGGAGAAACTGAAATAATGACTAACTGACCAAAGTGTAAAAAGTCTCTTGTTGTTCCCAGCTAACTTAATCATCTTAAAAACTAGGCCTACATCTAATGGCTTGGCTACACACACACACACACACACACACACACACACACACACACACACACACACACACACACACACACACACACACACACACACACACACACACACACACACACACACACACACACACACACACACACAAACAGGTCTGGGACCAGGCTTGTGTAACTCCTCCATCTCTATGATGGTAGAGGATCCATTCACCTCTCTGGTGTCTTTCTCCCTCTCAGGACACATGGTAACTCATCACTATGACCATCAGAACTCTGTTGGGACTCTTTTGAAGGCTATGGTGATCCCCTGGGGCTGCGACAAAAGATAAATCCTGTAAGGTTCATTCTGGACCACTGAGTCCACGTTCTGAAGGTAAGAAAACTCACACACCCCCCTACTGCAAATGCTAAAATTATCTTTATCCATGGTGACTGGGTTCCTGTGTCCTCAGAGCGGGTTTCTCTAGTAGTGACAGTGAGAGAGACATAGTCTGGATTTCCTCTCGTCTGTTTGTCAGGGCCGAGGAGGCACTGGTATGTCCCCTGATCAGAACGGCTCAAGTCAGTGAGAGAGAGAGAAATGTGTCCCTGTCTGTAAGCATCGTTGGACCAAGAATCCCAGTTCTCAAACCGAGGACCATAAGTTATATTCCCTGCCGTGACATTCAGCACAGTCTGTCCATCCTTTTCACAGTAGACGTGTACCCCACTGTCAGGAGTTTGTTTTTTAGTTAAACCATAGAAGTTGAGTTGAAAATTAGATCCAATGTAAGCAGGTTTACCTACAACAATGGAGACTAAAACTACAAATTGTACATCTTCTTGAGTCTTACCGCAGTGACACTCAAACCACCCGTTGTCATTAAATACAACAGAGGAGATGTTGAGATAGAGGTCTCCATCCCCACGTTTAACCCTGTTCTCAAAGCCCACTCCGGGTGTGAAATCTCCTTGGTGCAGTGTAGCGACCGTGGTGTGTGGTTTGGGGGGGCCTGCTGGAAGTTGGGGTTCGGGGGCCCAGGCTGGCTGTTGGGGTCAGGGGCGGTGGGCTGGCTGTTGGGTTCAGGGGGGTTGGGCTGGCTATTGGGGTCAGGGGGTGGTTGAGCTGGCTGTTGGAGTCCGGGGAACGGGGAAGGCTGTTGGAGTCCAGGAGTCCAGGCTGTCTGTTGGAGGCTGGGGGGGCAAGGGTTGCTGTTGTCGTACCAGGGGCTGGGTTGGCCGTTTTGGTCCGAGGGCCTGCTGGGGTTCGGGGGCCAAGGCAGTTCTCTCTGGCAATGCTCAAGCACTCAATCTGGCATCAGGCTACTTTGTTTGTGTTGGCAGCTTCCTTGTCGCTTCCTTTCTCAGCAAACATTCTAGTTATAAATCTCCTTTCTCAGCAAACATTCTAGTTTTAAATCTCCTTTCTCAGCAAACATTTTACTTATAAATGGGTAAGATGGTGACTCCTCCCTCTTAAATTATTGCATCTGAGCTCCTAGTGTGCGGCTCTCATTTAATTTTTCAAGCGTTATACTCCGCTAGCCAGCACGTCACCTAAATAGGCTTCTTTCGCCTCTAGACTCCTCCTCCTTAACGTTTCCCGAGAATGGACTGCTCCTCCCCTTACCGATGTTTAGATTGCTGCTGTTTTTGTTCCAGAGTTCTGTATGCAATATTTTTGATAAGAACGTTACATTAGACACTAATACGTTTCACAAATATAATGTAGTTAATTAACCCTGTTATTGGACGTGTAAATGTAACTGGTAAAGTAGTATAGTAATAGCTTGGTCTGGTAGATATTCAGTGGTAGATATTCAGTGGTGCTTGGCATGTGTAGGCTACGTTTCGCTTGGTATGCTTGGTCCTGGTTCAGCCCAGCCTCACATTCAATTCGCGCATTTATGTACAAAATGTATTTCAGCAGATTTCGTGCGTTTTTGTGCATTTTTGGGGTGGTTCAATTCGTTTGAAAATACACGAATTTCTGTGCTACTTAATTCGTGCGAAAAGACACGAATTTAACCAGTAGGCGACACACGAGCCGTTGCAACAACCATAGACGCGATCGCCTGTATTTATTTATTTTACGTTATGAATATATAGATATTTTGTCTTTTTTAACCATATAACCATAAGAGGTTATATATATATATTGTCTTTTTTTAATCCCTATTAAAACATTGTGGTTTTATGCCTATATGTACTGTTTTCGATTTTTCTGAACAGACTTTCAGGATAGAATGAATGTAAGCAATGCATGATGGTTAATGGTGTTTTATTCGGTTGTAGTTCCATGTATTTCTTAAAAAATAAACGTGTAAACCATTTTTATTGACCAGAATGTAACTGAAAATACAATGGCAGCCTTGCCATTGTCCATCAATAACAAAACATTTTTTTTTGTATAACATTTGGGGAAACGTATGCAGTCATTGTAGTCTAACATTTTGTTGGCCAACCAAAATTACCAAAACGTTAACCCGTAATAAGGCTAGGGTGGCTGAGTGTAAATACATGGCTCTGAGTGTAAGCACCTTTTCACTAGAAACGTTCTTGTGTTCAAATTACCGTCAGTGCGAAATAGCTAGAAAGCTTTCGTATTTCCACTTGGCTGCACCTACGGTTACGATAACGATAAATCAAGTGCAATACCTGCGTCGACCTGTGTCGAGCAGCAAAACACCGGAAAGCTTCTAGCCTACCGGAAAGTTACAAGAAGAACAAGAATAGTTACCTCATCCGGTCATGTGACACTCTGGATGCCCCCTAAAAGCAATTTCAATCGTTTTGAAAAATGACGCCTGGTAACCCCAAAAAAATACCAGGTGCACGAAAAGTTTGGACCTCCATAAATCACTCAGGCCAGCACCCATTGATTTGGGGCGGTAGTATAGCGCTCCCAGAGCAGGTATGGAAGTCTGGATCCCCCCTAAAAGCATTTAAGGCTCTGTGTGTCTTTAAGCACCATACTTTTCCACTCCATCCTTGCTGTGTATGTGTGTGTGTGTGTGTGTGTGTGTGTGTGTGTGTGTGTGTGTGTGTGTGTGTGTGTGTGTGTGTGTGTGTGTGTGTGTGTGTGTGTGTGTGTGTGTGTGTGTGTGTGTGTGTGTGTGTGTGTGTGTGTGTGTGTGTGTGAGAGAGAGCTTTTCTTTGACATCTGTTTAGAGAAATTACTGATTTACAGTTTCATGAGGGTTGACCGATTCACACATTTAAAGTTTTGGAAAGATCTGACTTTTTTAAACCTTCGAAACAGCACCTATGACCCCATTTTAAGGCACTTCCGGTTGGCACAGGAAGCAAACACTTTTAGGGTGATTTAACCACTTCCGGTTGCTCCAGGAAGCTTAGAATCGACACAGGTAGACCTCATAGTGGCCTGATGGATTGTCATCGAAGACAGGTTCATAAGGCATTATTAACCCACATAGGCTTCAGGTTGAATTTAGGGGAGCAGGCAATGTATTCCTATGGGGAGACATGTCATTGTAAACTGTTTGATGTAAACACCTTCTTTTAACTGTTAAGGGTTAATGCCACACGGTCAATGTTAGGCTTGCACAGATCGGGAGGACCTTTGGAACGTTCCTGAGGTCAAATTGTGCTTCTAACCTTAACGGTTCTCTCTCTGTCTCCCAAAAGCAAAAAAATATGAAATTGAGGTCAAAGGGTCATTTGGGTCCTTCTTCTTGTCCCTGTCGCTGCACTCAGACCGAGCGAGCTACGGTCAAGCGGGGCATCTCGTTGAACTCGGCACGGCCTGGAGATAATGGCAATGCCATTGCAGGCTTTGTGTGTCTTTAAGCACCGTACTTTTTCACTCCATCCTTTTATCCCCTTTTCTTCGTGGTATCCAATCGCTAGTAATTACTATCTTGTCTCATCGCTACAACTCCCGTATGGGCTCAGGAGAGACGAAGGTCGAAAGCCACGCATCCTCCGAAGCACAACCCTAACCAAGCCGCAATGCTTCTTAACACAGCGCGCCTCCAACCCGGAAGCCAGCCGCACCAATGTGTCGGAGGAAACACCGTGCACCTGGCCCCCTTGGCTAGCGCGCACTGCCCCCGGCCCGCCACAGGAGTCGCTGGAGCGCGATGAGACAAGGATATCCCTACCGGCCAAACCCTCCCTAACCCGGACGACGCTAGGCCAATTGTGCGTCGCCCCACGGACCTCCCGGTCGCGGCCGGCTGCGGCAGAGCCTGGCCGCGAACCCAGAGACTCTGGTGGCGCAGCTAGCACTGCGATGCAGTGCCCTAGACCACTGCGCCACCCGGGAGGCAGATCTGACATTTTTAACCCTTCGAAACTGACCCTATGGCACCATTTGAAGGTACTTCCGGTTGACATAGGAAGCTGAAAGTGAACACATATCCTCCTTGGGGTAGGCTCTTATATAATGTTGAGGTTTAAGTCTTTATGTTAAGAACTGACTTATTTACAGAGGGTTAAATGAGTGTGTGTTATTTCATAAAATCACATAAAATCACAGAATTCTGGCAGACCTTCGAGACCCACTTAAAAAATGTTCGTCTGAACACACTGCAACTGGATCTGTAACTTTTTTTTTTTTAACTCCTTTTTGTGAACATTACCAATTTGTCAATGTACGATTTCTCTTAAATTACGATAGATAAATGGCTGGTTCTTTTTTTCCTGACACCGTATGCTTATGTACTTTGACGTGAAGCGGTCAAATTAGCACCCTACTTTGCGTTTTTAACCTTTAATCCCAGAAAAATGGCCATAACTCAAAAAGCGTTGAGGCCTCGACGCCATCTTGTTCGGGGCCAACTGTCCATTACGTCTTCGAAATATTTTCCATTTAGGAGAAAAGGCCACATGCATTTGCAATGTGCTTGTGCATTTGCAATATTATTTATTTTCCCTCTGGTGGGAATTTCCGAGACTGCGGAAAAATGACCAAAATTTGTTATTTTTATAAAACGGAAACCGAACGTCCGAGAGATTTCGTTTGATGACTTCCTGAAAGATCTCTCCCCCCCGCACGGCCCGACGCCGTCCGCGAATTTTAGAAACGTTGCAGGACGTCTAGTAAGGGACCGTACATTTGCAATGTGGCGTTTCTCGCTAACCATATGGCGAGTGCTAAAATGTTCCCTTAAGGTATGGAAAGGCCTTGGAAAGGCCATAAGTGTAAGCCAACATAATTCATTATTTTACATTAACATGTAATACATGCATTATGAAGAAAATTGTGTAATTTAGGCTCCACGAAATATGAAATGGGTTATGAAGAAAATCGTGTATGGTTGCCTACATGACAAAAAGGCGTTCTGATTACAAGTGCACCAGTATCCAAAGTATTAAGCGAAATCAAGCACAGAAAACAGCATTGGCATTAATAAAACAATATTTCCCACGAATTAAGTCGCACGTAAATGTGCGTCTATTCTCAAAAATTCTGTTCAGCAAGTCTAAAACAGTACATATAGGCATACAACGACACATTTTAAAACATGGTTAAACAAAGACAACATTTCTGTATATTCATGACGTTGAATTAGCCATTAAGAAGAACAAAAATGAAATACAAATTATCGCGTCTATATGGTTGTTGCAAAGGCTTGTGTAGCCTACTGGTTAAATTTGTGTCTTTTCGCACGAATTAAGAAGCACATAAATTCGTGTCTTTTCTCACGAATTAAGCCAGACGAAAACGCACAAAAACGCACGAAATCTGCTGAAATACATTTTGTATGTATATGCGCGAATTGAATGTGAGACTGTGTTGCAATAACAACAGTCAGATAAAAGCTTTACTTGAATGTGGTCGTGAAGGTGCTCCTGTCCTTCCTCCAGCCAGTAAACTTACCCGGACGGTCCTGTACCTCTGCCTACCCGACGGTCTCATACCTCCACAAAGTAGGTTTGTGTTGGTTGACTAGTTCAGGTCAGGACCCACTGGGCACACACGTTTCCACGTCATTTCAATTAAATTATATTGAGCCAACTTGAAATAGAAGTTGAATTGACCTCTGTACCCCGTGTGGAGAGATGTTTATGGCCTGGAATTTAAAACAGTAAATCACGAACAATATATCCCAGTTCCCGGTTGTTCTAAATGTGGCATTAAAACATTCACCAACTCCACCTCAGTGCCACCTTTGCTGACAGCAATGTGATTATCTCCTGCTTCCTAAAATCCTCTATGACGTCCTTTCTTTTCTTTGTGTTCAGCTTCAGGTTGTTTCCACTGCACCTCGCTGTTAGACATTGCTCTGTTTGTCTGTCTGTAGATAGTGATAGTGATAGATAGTGATATTGATAGTGAAGAACCCTATGAAGTTATTAGTCTCACAATGGATTTCTAGGAACCCCTTATATTATAGTGCTATGATCATACAAACCAACAGCCCCCTTAATATCTAAACATATTATTTGAAAGACTGAGAATGGAGCGTTCTGCATGAAATATGTACTTTATTATTGTCAATGACATGGCACACAGCCATTGGTTGATGCAAATGTGGCGTGTGGAATGTAGACGTCCTCCTACGAATTCAGTGGGCTGGGCTGCAGAGTAACTCAGCCTGGTAGCGACTA